>NC_061867.1:20838249-20863262 GCF_907164915.1 Impatiens glandulifera
GAGGCGGCTACTCCGATGAGCTCATCTGTGAAGTTAGATAAAGACGAGGAAGGTCAAGTAGTAGACATAACAACATATCGAGGAATCATCGGTTCACTACTTTACCTAACAGCTAGTCGACCGGACATCTTGTTCGCGGTCGGAGTATGCGAGAGATTTCAAGCAAATCCAAAGCAATCACATTATACCGTGGCTAAAAGGATTCTCAAATATCTGAAAGGAACTCAAGACGTGGGCCTATGGTACCCAAAAGACTCCAGCTTTAATCTAATAAGTTATTTTGATGTAGACTATGCAGGCTGCAAAATCGATCGAAAGAACACAAGTGGGACTTGTCAGTTTCTAGGAGACCATCTGGTCTCATGGTACAGCAAAAAGCAAACTTCAGTTGCAACTTCAACCGTAGAGGCAGAGTACTTAGCAACCGGAAGCTGCTGTGCACAACTTCTCTAGATCCAACAACAACTCAAGGATTTCGGTGTAACTGCTGAAGAATATCCAATTTTCCGTGACAACCCAAGCGCAATAGCAATAACATACAATCCGGTGTTGCACTCAAGAACTAAGCACATTGACATAAGACATCATTTCATCCGGGAGCATGTGCATCAAAAACACATCCGACTGGAGTATGTCTCAACCGAACAGCAAGTGGCAAATATCTTCACCAAACCGCTACAGGAAGCTAAGTTCTCTTACTTCAGAAATATCTTAGGACTTACTGATAGTAAACAACTTATGCCATAAAACATCATTACATGCCTTCAAACATACATCATCATGAAAAACCGGGGCATGAGCTCAAGGAGAAGCTCACGTTTCTCAAGCCGTGCCTCAATAGGAAGTTAAACACTTAGGGATACTAACCGGAAAGATGTCTCCGGTTATGCCTGACAAACTCACACTACCAAATCACATGTATCTATATCGAGCGGTTCAAATGACTTGGTAAAATAGATAGTTTACTCCAAAGCTGAACAAATGTCGATCTGTTTCGACATTTCTTCACACCAGAATAAGATATCTCGATAAAACCATTCATGGAAAACCAACCAATAAAATGCATCATGATTTCGGTAAACTAAAGTTTTCAGCCTAACTTGGGACTGTTGACCGCGTTTCCATGCATACCTTGAAAATGGAACCTATAAATCATAAAACAGTCTACCTCAATCGAGATGACGACACATGTCCATCATCAAGAGAGGAAGACTAACATTTGCTCCATATATTTATTGTAATCATGAAAATCTTTAGCCATCATTACAACTGCATTGGAACTAAACATTGTACATCTAAACAAGTTAACCTTACACTAATTACTTGATGACATCATTAAGCATGCCCACATCCCTAACCTAGCCGAACCCTTGTCTATTTAAACAACCCCTCACTTCTCAAACATTTCATAAGAACATTATCGAAAAAAATACTTAAGCAAAGACTATCTAAAAGAACATGAACACTTCTCCTCTCTCTAAGAATATTCTTCTAGCCGACTTCGACTCAATATATCAATATGAGGAGTATGACATTAAGGAGTTGTTTCTTGCCCTTGAAAGAACCGGGCTAAGAAAATTCATGGAAAATCGTTTCATCATCGACTACTTGGTAGTCGATGAAGTCTTTGAGACTTCTAAGGAAGTGCACCGGGACATCATCCTAGCGCAAGTCTACAGCCAAACTTTCCTATTCAGCGAGACTGATTTGCTGAATACTGTGGTTTACCAACTGAAGGGATAACGAACCTTACACACTCTCTAGTGACCATTGAAGAAATGTGTCACTTATTCTCAGGCTCTAACATTCCGGTCAAAACCTGGGGTTCTAAAAGTACAAATTTCTCACAAGTACCAGATTCTCAACGAGATTCTGGGAAAATCAGTTCTGGGTAGGGAGAAGAGCTACTACTACACCCAGCAAGTCTTTGAGATGATGATTGCCATCACAGTTGGTACCCCGGTGAACTGGTCCTGGATCATCTTCAGCAATCTAAAGAGAATGATCACTATCAACAAAACCGGCTATGCTCCTCAGCTGAGCGGTTTTTGCGCTAGTCTTAACATCCACTCTGGCCCATGTGTCACTCTCCATCCGAAGCACTTACTAACCAAGGAGAGAGTTTAAGAGATGATCGACAGATGGGACAAGGCAACAGCTAAGAAGACCTCAACCGTTGGGTCATCCAACGTTTAATCCTTTCTTGTCTTTTCTCTTAACCAAACCATGACATTTCCTTTTCTCATTTTACCGAACCGGTAATTTTGTTGTACTACCGGTTTGGTACACACTTAATGAAAAATCATTTCCTTCCTCTTTTAGCCAAATCTTGAGTCAATAAAAACATTAATACTCTGAAATATCCTACACCAAATAATCTCAAATCATTATTGGAAAACAGACATATTTATTTCCCAAAAGGGGTGCCTAGTCCGGATAGACTAGTCAGTCTACATCGCACCTTTCCAAATAGGTCATTCTCTTAAAAAGGCATCAAGCATTTATTGACAATACATAAACGGTCAGATTTTTCAAAATATTCTCATTAAGTGCCTCCTAACCGCCCGCACTATATAATGACATCATTCCTCTTCAACCAAATCACATTTTGAAATCATCTATATCTCTCTATACTTTGAACTCTCACTTTTATATCACAACCCTCTCTCTGTCCTTCAAAATAAATGCTGAAATCTGAAACTCCATCATCATCGATTTCGAAACAATCATTGAGAACAGACTCAGCATTGTCTTAATCGAACCTCTGATCCAATCCGGTCTTCAAACATTCTTTGAAGGATCGTACACCATCCTCGAAGAGGAGGTGCACGAATTCTTCAATAACGCACAAGTGAGGGATGATGGCAGCATCACCACTTACATTGATTGTGAGTTCTACCGGCTCACTGAAGAGTCTTTTGCAAAACTGTTCAACCTTCCAACCGAAGGGTTCTATGATTTTCCTTCCCCTCCGGTTGAATCAAACGAGCGTTATGCGCACATTCTCTCTAGTAGTAGACACAAGGTTGGATGCTGCAACCTGAAAGATGAACTGGCCCCCCACTTCCAAGTCCTCCATGACTTGATCCAGCGATCAATCCTGGGTCGAATGGCGAATCAAAATTACTCTCAGGAAGTGAGTGATATAATGATCGCCATAATAAGTCTCTCACCCATAAACTGGGCCACTCTCATTTTCCACAGCCTAAAGGGACATATCACGACTCGCAGGAGAAGAATCAAATTCGCTCCTCAAATCACCCGGTTCATTCGTTCGGTCATTCCAAATCTCGGACCCGGAATCCCGGTAGGACCGACAAACACGCTGACCAATGATATGCTGGAAAGCTGGATTGCAAGAATCGAAAGCCGGACCAGCCACACCGTGAAGGATTGGGACTTGAAGATAACTGAGATGAATCTTCGTGAATGATAAAATTTCTTTTCTTTCGATTCATTCACGGTTATATCGATCATTCTGTTGTACGACCGGGTGACCATATATTTTATCATCACTTTCGGCTTAATATATAATATTTTCAATCTTTCTAATCTTCCGGCTTACCACAAACTTTCTGAACTAACATAATCTTCCGGCTTAACACAAAACTTCCAGCTCACCATAATCTTCCGGCTCAACATAAAATTTCGATTAAACATAAAACCTTCCGGTTAACCAAAGCTTCGGCTCAACATATTATCTTCCGGCTTAACATAAAGTTCCGGCTCACCATCTCTTTTCAATCCAAAAAAAAAACTCGGTTAAAAACTTCAAAATCAACCGCCAACAATTTCCGCCCTTAGGTTACCGCTCAAATTTACCACCCTCAATTTACCGCCAACATTTACAGCAGTAACTTTTGGAGGGAAGTTTTGGCGCCAAAAACTCGAAACGACATGACGGTTCATCTTCTTAACCGTCAAGAAACCGCTCCCTATATAAACTAGAAGTTGAATCACTCTTCATCATACGCTCTCTCTCTCTAAAATCTCTCAACGAACTCTTGCATCTTATTGTCTCAAGATCTTCATCCCTTTCCATTTCAATCCACCATGGGACGTGATAATGCGTTGTTCACTTACATCTTGTAGATCGTCTTCAAGAACATCGAAGACAACGAGACCATTGAGTTCAAAACACTGATCGGACAAATCAAAGATACTGGTTTGGAGTATTTTCTGGGTGGCCCGTTCTTCGTTCATCAGGATGCTGTTAATGAGTTCTTCGAGAATGCAAGTCTACAGAAAAGGAAAATTACGTCGACTGTTTGTGGCGTAGAATTCGAACTTACGGAGGAAATATTTGCCAAAGCTCTTCAACTACCCTTTAATGGTCGCGACTTCAGAACAAGGCTTTCTGGAGAAGACTCTAAAGCGGTTCAACAGGTACTCTCTCATAACCCGGCTGACCTAGTAGACAAAACCATAAAGAAGGGCAAACTCAAACCGAAGTTCAGATGGCTCTTGGACATTGTATCAAAATCTCTCCAAGGCAAAGGCGACAACTTCGACAACTTAACCCGGTTGAAGTTCAAAATGATGGCTGGGATAGTCCGAGGTGACAAAATTGATTGGGGTTGCGTACTATTTGAGCAACTATGCGATGTGGTTGCTGGGACAAAGGTTCGAGTTCTGGCCTATGCAATGCCGATTGGGAAAATCCTTTAACACCTACAAATCCAAATCGGTGAAGGTACTCCTCTATCCTACTCCAAGATTATGAACGTTGAGAATGTAAGGACCCGGATTGAAAACTCGGTCAAGGAAAGAGTCCATAGAACCAAGCCTTCTACGGAAGCCGGACCGGCTGTACCGGAGGAAGAAGGCCCCAAAGAAGCCGAGCCGAAGGGTAAGGACAAGAAAAAGGCGGCAAAAGAGAAGAAGGGGAGAGTCAAATCTGTGGCTAAGAAAACAAAGAAGCTTGCTACGAAGAAAGCGACCAGCAAGACCAACGACTCCGAGAAAACTCCATCTCCCGAGGCATCCCCTCGTCCAAACGATCCGTTGATAAACCATGTTCCTATAAGGGTTGTGATTCCAATTCAGGTATTCTCATCCCCGATCAGAGAATCGGAGGGAGCCGGACTGGTTCCTTCCTCACGACAAACCGAATCCTCGGGAAGTCGAGTCACACGAGCTCAATCTAAGAAAAATCTGGCTGAAGAAGTTAGTGCTCACTCTCTCCCTAATCCCGAACCTAGAGATTCTACTCCTAGAAATGTTAGGAATTCGATAGAAAATGTCCGGCCGAGGACTTCAGAAGTAATAGATGACGTAGTACAAGATGTCAATCGGGCTCCTAAAGACGATGTGACAAATAGTCATGGGGTAACCGGTCAGGTCGATGAAACTGACCAAAGAAATATCGATCCGACCAAAGAAATGACAAATGTTGAAAAAGATATAGGAGCTGAAATCCCTCCGCTGAAAGAGGGAAATAATGCAGAAAGAGGCTCGTCCGGTCCGGTTGAGGATGCAATTCTCCAAAACAATCCAAATCCGGCTCATGTAGAGCCAGCTATCCAGAATGATACACCGGAAGGTCCAAATCCGGTGACCGAAGAAGAAGCTCTGTCCGAAAATCCTCTGGTGCAAGGAGGAAGTAATACGAAGAATATTTCAACTAGTCCGGTTGGGGACGAAACATTCATTTGTCCGGATCCTGAGGACTCAATCATTTCCGAAACTCCACCGGAACAACAACTGCCAGCCTACTAGACAACTAAAGAGAAAACAAGGGATCATGTAAGAAGGATCCTGGGTGTTATGGGGGATCGAGCCCTTGAAATCTCCAACGTCTTCTATGAGTGGTGGACACTCAGAAGTGAAACCCCTTTCAAAAAATGCTTCCGACAACCCTCTAAAATGAAGAATGGACGAAGATAGTTGATGTTGAAAGAAAGGTTTTCCAGTTGGCGAAAACAAACAACATCCTTCTAGCCATGAGCCAGAGTCAACTTGTTGAAAAACATGCCAAAGTGTGGGCATTAAAAGAACTTTTGGAGGCGTCCAAAGATATGAATCTAAGTGAAGGGGAAATGAAGGCCCGAGATTCCATTCCGGGAATTATCACGTCAATTGAGGAAGAGATAGCCGAAATGGAAAAAGCAACGTTGGAGGCAAACCGGCAGCAAAATATGTTTCCACCGTCGCAAGAGTTATGCAGATTTAAGGTCGGCTAATGCTCTAGACACCCAAATTATCAGCCGGAACATGTTGAGCAAAATCCTCCAAGGAAAGAAGACGGTCATACGGCTTCCCCCTCCGCAAGTAAGACCATCATTAATTCTGAAAATGCCAACCCGATTAATCGGGAAGAACCGGAAATATCCTTGTCGGTCCACTCTCCTCACTCGGTTGTTCCGGTTTCGAAAGAAATAAAAGACCTCATCAAGAATACGGTACACGAAGCAATGTCCGACTGGCAAGCGATATTTGACGCAAGGGCTTCCTCGTCGGATAACATAATTGAAAAAGTGGATAACAAGGTTGATACGGTGAAGAACCGAGTTGAGAAAGTTGACAACACAACCTCTCAAATTCTTCAGATGCTGCAAATTCTCACCGCTCAAGTTGGAGAGATAGCGGAGATAAAAGCCATGACAACCGAAGCGCAAATTCAATCAGACGCTGAAGCGGCTATAAAATTCCATGAAGCCGAACTTGACAGAGAACAACGGTTGATTGAGTTATATATATATATATAATTTTATATATAATACATATGTCTTTATTGATATACACTAATATTGTAATTTGAATTTGTGTTAACATTGCAAAAACAAGTTACAAAATAATTTTAATGTAAAATATAAATTATTAATTTTATAATTAATATAAATTATACAATTTCAATGACAATTCAACTTAAATTACAATATTAATTTTATAAACACTAATAAATAGCACCAAAATTATAAATTACTTACCCATTCTACTGAATAAAAAATGTTCTATGCTACTTAATACAATATCTCTTAAAAACAACACATAAAAAAATGTATTGTAAAAAAAATATTTAGTTTGATTTCAATTTATGTACACTAACAACCTTTTTAAAAACTTATTAGGCATTAAACATATAAAAACATATCATAGTTAAACAATATATTTATATATATATAATAACTCTTAATATAAAATAGTGGAGTTGTAAAAAAACACGTTCATTATTTGATATCTCTTTCCTAATTTATTTATCTTAATTATTATTTATATATATATATATTTATATTTATATATGAGAAATGATTAGGTGAGACTTTGGTGAGAGAATTTTGTGAGAGAATGACTTGGCATATTCGCTCAAAAAATCAAATAATTTCTTTTTTTTCTATATTTCCTTCCTATCACTCCTCTTTATATATATATATATTTCTCTCACTTAATTTCTCATTTTTAATTAATATTTTTTTTATATCAATGTAGAATTAATAATTTTTATAAATACAATTTTCATTATATTATATTGTATTAAAATAATAAATATTTATTATAAATTTTAAAATTATAAAGATATATACTTTTTTTTTTTTTTTTTTTGGAAAACGACTTAGCGTCATTTCATTAAAAATTCCCAAAAACGGGAAAAAAACCACGAGTATAAAGATATATACTTAAATAATTAATAATATAAAAAGTTATATTTAACTTTATCCTACAAAAATTAATAAATTTAAAAAATAAATAAATTTAATTATATTAACTTAAAATAGTAGAGGTGTATAACACTGCATAATCATCCATATCATTATATCGTTTTTCTTTCCTAATTTATTTATCTTAATTATTTTTTTTCTCTCTTACAATATATTTCTCTCCCTAATATATATAAATGTATATATATTTTCTCTTAATATATATATATATATATATATATATATATATATTTCTCTATGTTAATTTCATATTTTTAATTAATTATTTTCTTATATAAATGTAAGAATTAATAATTTTTATCAATGAAATTTTCATTAATTTGTATTAAAATAATAAATATTTATTATATATTTTAAAAATATAAATACTTATATTTAAACAATTAATAATATAAAATTTATATTTAATCATAACCATACAAAAATTAATAAATTATAAGAATAAAAAATGAAATTAATTATATTAATTTCTAATCTATATATAATAACTCATAATTTAAATGGTAGAGATGTACAACAAATTATTTCCACAATTATCCATATTATCATGTAATTCTTTTTCCTAATTTATTTATCTTAATTATATTTTTTCTCTCCGAAATATATATATTCAAAATCATCTACACAATTATATAATTTCTCTTTCCTAATTTATTTATCTTAATTATTTTTTTTTCTCGTAATATATATATATATATTTCTCTTTAAATATTTTTTTTAATTAACTTCTTTTTTTTACAATGTAAGAATTTATAATTTTTATAAGTATTATTTTCATTATATCGTATTAAAATAATAAATATTTATTATATATTTTAAAAATCTAAATACATTTATTTAAATAATTAATAATATAAAAAATTATATTTAACCTTAATCATACAATATAATAGATTTTAAAAATAAAAAATAAATTTAATTATATTAACTTCTAATTAATATATATATATATATATTTAATAATTTTTAATTTAAAACAGTTAAATCTTTTCACAATAATCCATATCATTAATTTTAATTTAAAACGTAAAGTCAAATCTCTTTATAATCATCCACATCATGTATTTCATAATTTATTTATTCTAATTATTATTTCTCTCTTTATATATATATAAAAGAGGGAATTTTAAGGAGAAAATGATGTGACGTTTGATTAGAAAAAAAATAACAAAATTTATCTCTTCTCACTTTTTATCATTTTTCTAAACGTAGTGACACATCATTCCCTCCCCATTTCCTCCCTCAAATTTTCTCCATTATCATTCCTAATATATATATATATATATATATATATATATATATATATATATATATATATATATATATATTTCATTTTATGTTAATATTTTTTAATATTTAATTTATTATGTGTTATTTATTTATATATATATATATATATAATAAATCTTAATTTAAAATGGTGAAGGTGTACAATCTGTCTATGTAATTTATCTTTTCTAATATATATTTCTCTCTTTGTATATATATATATTTTTTTTTCTTAATTTATCATTTTTAATTAATTTTTTTCTAGTGTAAGAATTAATAATTTTTATAAATACAATTTTTATTATATTATATTAAAATAATAAATATTTATTATATATTTAAAAACTAATAAATAAATATATTTTAATAATTTATAATATAAAAAGTTATATTTAACTTTAGCCATATAAAATTAATAAATTTTAAAAATAAAATATTATTTTAATTATATTAACTTCTAATTTATATATATAATAACTCTTAATTTAAAATAGTGAAAGTGTATAACAAACTTTCTATACAATCATCTGCATCTTTATCATTATGTAATTTATATTTTTAATTTATTTTTTTTTAATTATTATTTCTATCTCCTAATATATTTCTCTTTTTTAATAAAATTTTTTCTCACACTAACATTAACATGCGAAAATTAATAAATTTTATAAATACAATTTTAATTATATTATATTAAAATATTAAAGATTTATTATATATTTTAAAAATGTAAGTACATATATTTAAAATATATAATAATATAAAAAAATATATTCAACCTTAATCATACAAAAATTAATAAATATTAAAAATAAAAAATGATTTTAATTATATTAACTTTTAATCTATTATATTAACTCCCACAATTATTAACATCATTATATAATTTTTATTTCCTAATTTATTTATTATAATTATTTTTTATCTCTTTTAAATTATATTTTTCTCTCCTTTTATATATATATATATATATATATATATATATATATATATATATATATATATATATATATATATATATATATATATATATATATATATATATATTTCTCTTAATTTATTCTTTTTAATTATTTTTTTTGAATACCTAATTAATATTTTTTTTATAAATACAATTTTCTTATTTTTTATATATTAAAATAATAAATATTTATTTTATATTTAAATAATATAAATATATATTTAAATAATTAATAATATAAAAAATTATATTTAACTTTAACCATACAAAAATTAATAAAATTTTAAGAATAAAAAAATATTTTAATTAATTAATTATTAATTTATTGATTAAATAAGGATTACTTTTATATTTAAAAATATGTTATTTTATTTTTAAAAAAATATTTAACTTAACTAATTATAATAGCTTAAGGTTAAGACATCCATTACTAATTTTAAATATCCTAAATTGAAATACATTATAGTTATGAAGATTGGGTTAACATTTTGATTTTTATTTTTAAAAAATATGTTAAAAATCAATTTTTATTTATGTCATATTTATCTTTATATTTTATAGTTATAATAGTGATGATGACAAAATAATAATTTAAAAATGATAGGGTGTAATCTAATATATAAATTTTGTAAAATATACTTTTTATACAATTTTTATAATTTTGTTCAACATTTACCTAAAAAAAAGTAATATCTATTTTATAATAATTAATTTTATATTATAATACAAATAAAATCATTTCCCTTTAACTTTAATAAATTTTAAGAAATAGAAATGAATACAAAATGTCACTTTCCATTAATAATATTATTTATTTAAAAATAAAATTAATTTAAATAATTCAAAACTTTAAATTAAAATTAAAATTTCCTTATATTCAGATAATTTAATTAGATTTAAATAATATTACAATAATATAAATAATATTACAGTAATATAAAATTATTATCAATCTCAATGAAGTCTCAAATATGTGTATTTAAACTAATATATTAAACTGCTTGGTATTCAATAAGTTTAATACAATTTAAGTATTCTATTAAATATTTTCATTGGATTTATTATAATAATTAATTTTATATTATAATACAAATAAAATCATTTCCCTTTAACTTTAATAAATTTTAACAAATAGAAATGAATACAAAATGTCACTTTTCATTAATAATTTTATTTATTTAAAAATAGAATTAATTTAAATAATTCAAAACTTTAAATGAAAATTAAAATTTCCCTATATTCAGATAATTTAATTAGATTTAAATAATATTACAATAATATAAATAATATTACAGTAATATAAAATTATTATCAATCTCAATGAAGTCTCAAATATGTGTATTTAAACCAATATATTAAACTGGTATTCAATAGTTTAATACGATTTAAGTATTCTATTAAATATTTTCATTGGGTTTATTATAATAATTAATTTTATATTATAATACAAATAAAATCATTTCTCTTTGACTTTAATAAATTTTATTGAGTTAATATTTTAAATTTAAAAAAACATGTTAAAGATTATTTTTTATTTATGTCATATTTATCTATTTTATAGTTATAATAGTGATGATAACAAAATAATAATTTAAATAAGATAGAGTGTAATCTAATTTATAATTGTGAATTGGTGGTCATGATTATGAGTGTAATGCTAGTTATTTTTAATTCAAAAAAAAGATTTATGAGTTTTGAAATTTAATAATTAACATCTCGTTTGAATTACTAAAAATAATATTTTTATAAAATGAAAATTTTGAAATAATATAATACAATCAACTTAAATGAAATCTTGTAATCTATTAAATTAATTACAAGGTGATTAATGGAAAAGAGTCGCACAACTTAAATGCCTATTTACATTTACAGAAAGACATGTTTACTTTTTTTTCCTTCCCTAATCAACAGTATTAAACTACCCCTACGATTATAGGTAATGATACCATCAGGATCACTAATAGTCCTGATAAACGATGTTACTTCCCTCCATGATCTTTCTTCTGAAAAAAAAAACGTGAACATATTAAACAATAAGAAAAATCAAATATTTGAAACCATAATAGTTAATCTTTTATAATTCATTGATTAAACATTAATTAAGGAGGATACACAATAATGATATACCTTTTATCCTTTGATTTAGTCTTGAATATGCAAATAATATGTTGAAACAACTTATGAATATCCCACCTCCTAAATCGAGCACTAAGACCATGATATATCTAATAGTATCAATGTGAAACCTCATCACTAAAATATTAATATTGAGAATCTAGCAAATATCACAATTAGCTTCTATTTCGGACTTCTTCACTAATAAGTACATCTAGAGAGAAAAGAGGAAGAAACACCTAGAGGAATACAATCAAAGATGTGGGTGATTGTTGCCATTTATACTCAAAATTAGGGTTTTCTTTATCAAACTCACGCGCTAAACCTAATTCGGCCCAACCCCAGGCGCATGGGCCTTTTTGGCCCGACCTTTGGGTGCCTCGTTCCCTTAAGTTTTACAATTACATTTTTTTAAACCATATATTAAATGTTTTACATTCATAAATCTCAATTAATTTAAATCGGGAGAAGTTTCTTATCACTACTCTAAAAGATGTAACGACAATAAGAGATACATGTTTAAAATGTGAAAGCTATATTTTATGCGTACATTTAAATCTAGTCTATTGATTAATAAGGTTATTCTCTAAATTCTTTAAATACAAAACAAAAATATAAGAATAGAGTATGAAATTATGTAATACATCCTCTAGATGAATACCTTCACTTATATCAAAATAATTAAAGACATTAATCTAACCTAAAACCTAAAATTTTAAGACAAAAATTTCCAAAAATTATTTATGGTTTTACTTTTCTCAAACAATTGACTAGGAAGATATCTATTTAATAAATAAAAACGACTATAACTACTTTTTAAAACTAAAAATATAAAGTTACAAAAGATGTCTTAACATTATGGATCAGGACTTATAAATATTTCAACAGAACCTATATTTTATTTCATGTTTTAAGCCACACTAAATTCTAACTTACATATGCAAATTTTGCGCCTTTGAAATTAATTTTTTTGTATTAAAAATGATTCATATAATTCTTTTTATTGTTCTTTTTTTTCACCGTCACATATTCAATATTTGACCTTAAATTATTTTTTATATATGGAAAAAATATTTTTAATGGTGAGTTATTAGTTTTAAGATTTATAATATTTTACTTTAAACTTTGATTATAAACTAGACCTAACTTATTAGTTTATTAGTGTGAAATTTTTCACAAAGGAAAATAATAGATATTATTCATGTTAATTGTTTTATTAAAAAAATATTCAAACACTAAGAACAATATTATTCTTTTTTCACAAAAAGAAATTAAGAGATCTTCTTGTTGATATTCTTATGTGAATTTTTCTATTAAATTATTATATTACATTTAAAAATACTAATTATCCAACTACATGTCTAACTTTTTTTCAATCAATTTGACTATTATAATATATATATATATATATATTTGACTAATTTTAATTTTCTCTAAATTTTAGTTTAAAGTCTATAAAAAGATAAATTATCTTAATATCATTAGTTCAGAATTAAATGTGATTTATTACGACCGTGGTAATCAAAGTTTTGTTTGACCTATAAAAAAGGAATTGATGTTACAGTGTAGTTATTCAATACATATTTAGAAGAACAATCATTCGGATAACAAGAAGTAGTTGAGGGGCTACACCAGTTTGTTCTATCCGGTGAGGGATGGGGAAAAGGCCAACGATGAGGAAGTTTACGTCTTTAATGTTCTCAGAGAGCTCATGGATGAGAGGAGTATTGTGTTTCTCATATTAAATTTCTAACAAGATATTGGTATAATGTTTACACATTTGTAAATATAAAGATTAAGTTAAGTGACATAACAAAATAAATTTAGTTATTTGAGGTTTAAAAATGTAAATGAATGACATTATATTATATTAAAATGATGTGTATATAATAATGTTTAATTACAAGTCATCAGGTCCTATAAGCATTGTTTTACATAAATGAATGAGTAACAAACCTTAAAAACTTTGTTGGTTAAAATGTTGTATTTATATTAAATAGTTGTAAGTTTTGTGGATGGATAAATCTTCTTATTCTTATTTTTTTTTTAATTTAAGCTTTTAAATTTTGTGAATGGATTAACTCGCATATTAACAAACTAAATTTAGTTATGATGTGGTGGAGGGAAAATATATATGAATAACATTATGTTATATTAAAATGTTATTTATATATAATAATTTTTAACTACAAGTCACCCGGTACTAGAAGCATAATGCACGACTCGTTATATATAAATAAATGAGTGAGATTATTAATACGCAGTTGATCTGTCCACAAAATTTAAATGGTTAAATTAAATAATATGATTAAGATGTTTTATTGGTCAACGAAATTTATAACTATTAATTATAAATACAAAATTTAAAAAACTAAGATTATAGAGTTTATATCTTAAATTTAAGAAAAAATTATAGAAACATATGTGGATGAACTTTCAATATTGTATTTACATAAGTTTTAATTTTTTTATAGATTTTTTAAGGTTTTTTTTTTAATATATAGAAAGGAAGGAGAGCTCATGGATGAGAGGAGTATTGAGTTTCTTTCTACTCCTAAATTTCAAACAAGAAAATGACGAAATGTACATTTACATAGTTTCTAAATATACAAGATTAAGTTGACATCATAACATAAATTTAGTTATAATGCTGTGGTGAGAAAATATAAATTAATGAAGTTATGTTATATTAAAATGATATTTATATAATAATGGAGTTTTTGAATGACAATGCTTATCTATATATATATATAATGATGCTTAATTTTGAAAGTGTCCGGATTGTCGGATCGAGAGCTGTGGTTAATTTGGATATTTATGTGAGAGTAATGGATACTTGGGTCGGATTGTGGGTTGACCCGCCCATAAACTTAAAACCGTTAAAAATAAATTTAAAAATGTTATTTGTAGGTTTCGAACTTGCAACTTAACAAAACAAGTACAACCTTTTAACCAACTAAACTAACAACAATTTATATTTAAGATTCAACACCAAATTTGATGAACGCGAGACATTTTAAAAATAAAAGTTCAAATTTTTAACTAACTATCAAATATATATATATATATATATATATATATATATATATATATATATATATATATATATAAGGATGCTTAATTTTTAAAGTGTCCGGATTGCCGGGTCGAGTGCTGTGGTTAATTTGGATATTTATTTGAGAGTAAATGGATACTTGAGTCGGATTGTGGGTTGACCCACTCATAAACTTAAAACGGTTAAAAAAAATTAAAAATGTTATTTGTAGGTTTCGAACTTGCAACCTAACAAAACAAGTATAACCTTTTAACCAACTAAACTAACAACACTTTATATTTAAGATTCAACACCAAATTTGATGAACGCCAGACATTTTAGAAATAAAAGTTCAAATTTTTAACTAACTAATCTATATATATATATATAATGATGCTTAATTTTAAAGTATCCGGATTACTAGGTCGAAAGCTGTGGTTAATTTGGATATTTATGTGAGAGTAAATGGACACTTGCGTCGGATTGTGGGTTGACCCGCCCATAAACTTAAAACGGTTAAAAATAAATTTAAAAATGTTATTTGTAGGTTTCGAACTTGCAACCTAAAAAAACAAGTACAACCCTTTAACCAACTAAACCAACAACACTTTATATTTAAGATTCAACACCAAATTTGATGAACGCGAGACATTTTAACAATAAAAGTTCAAATTTTTAACTAACTAATCTATATATATATAATGATGCTTAATTTTTATAATGTCCGGATTACCGGGTCGAGAATTGTGGTTAATTTGGATATTTATGTGAGAGTAATGGATACTTGGGTCGAATTGTGGGTTGACCCGCCCATAAACTTAAAACGGTTAAAAATGAATTTGGTTAATTTAGATATTTATCTGAGAGTAAATGGATACTTGGGTCAGATTGTGGGTTGACCCGCCCATAAACTTAAAACGGTTAAAAATAAATTTAAAAATGTTATTTGTAGGTTTCGAACTTGCAACCTAACAAAACAAGTACAACCCTTTAACCAACTAGACCAACAACACTTTTTATTTAATATTTAACACCAAATTTGATGAACGCGAGACATTTTAACAATAAAAGTTCAAATTTTTAACTAACTAATATATATATATATAATGATGCTTAATTTTTAAAGTGTCCAGATTACCGGGTCGAGAGCTGTGGTTAATTTGGATATTTATGTGAGAGTAATTGGATACTTGGGTTGGATTGTGGGTTGACCCGCCCATAAACTTAAAACGGTTAAAAATAAATTTAAAAATGTTATTTGTAGATTTCGAACTTGCAACCTAACAAAACAAGTACAACATTTTAACTAACTAGACTAACAAAACTTTTTATTTAAGATTTAACACCAAATTTGATGAACGCAAGACATTTTAATAATGAAAGTTCTAATTTTTAACTAACTAATATATATATATATATATAATGAAGCTTAATTTTTAAAGTGTCCGGATTATCGGGTCGAGAGTTGTGGTTAATTTGGATATTTATGTGAGAGTAAATGGATACTTGGGTCGGATTGTGGGTTGACTGCCCATAAACTTAAACGGTTAAAAATAAATTTAAAAATTTTATTTGTAGGTTTCGAACTTGCAACCTAAAAAAACAAATACAATCTTTAACCAAATGTGATTGAGATGTGGTTTGTCGAGGGATAATAGACCGGTATCATTTGAAAGTGGTTAAAGAAATATGAATCATATATTTAATTGATCAAAGTGTGAAGTCACGATGCTAATTATTAAAAAATATAAATCAAATATTTGATTGACAAAGTGAAAATATAAAGTCACGAAATGAGAGATTCATTCGGAAAAAATATGTGATGAAACATGTGAGAAAATAAGTTGTTTTATCGAAGTGAATAAAATGTGGAATGAGAGCGTTATATTTTTTATTTTAATAATTTTAAACATTGAATAAATATTATTATAATTTTTTTAATTTATTTTATTTTTATCCTTATCCATGTGCATCGTACGGAATACAATCGAACCTGCCGCCGAAATTATTAATTTACCAGCGGCTGTAAAGTTTACTAATAGGCAATACTTGAATATTATGCAGTCATTGGGCCAGTCTGTTCATAGTCTGTTCACATTTATTTGATCTAAGTGGTCGTATAATTTACTAGTGAGTGGTCAAAGTTTTTAATATTTAGTAATTTACAGAACTCATTTGTTGATGGAAGATTGTCATTCATTCTTTGAGCTACCTTTTAGTACTATACAACTTTTTACCTATTGAATAATTCTGGAAATTACATCATTGATTCTATTATGTTTTACCTTAATTATACATGAATCAAACAACTGAACACCTTTATGATTATTCTACAACTGAATCTCTAGGTGAAAAGTATATTGAGCTCCTGATCGATGACCTAGATTTTGTTGTAGCCAACAATATCGTGAAACACGTGACGACGGGTGAGAACTAGACTGCCATTTTCCTGTGAAGCATAAAAACAGAGATATTCGTAGTTGTCGCAACTAGCACACCTTTCTACGGTGACGACGACACTTTAATAGGTATTATATATGCATTTAATGATTCACGGCCATACCAAGAAACGAGGCCTTTATTCCGATGTACAGAGAATTTAGACACAAGCATAGAGCTTTAACCGTCCCCGACTTCCTCAACCACCACTCCAAGTTTGATTTTGTTAGTGTCTGCAACTGCAATCTGTCTTCATTTGATTTGTATTGATTGTAATTTATAGTGATGATGGGTTGTATATATATTAACATAAACATGCATCAAAGGTAAGCAACAAGGTGAAGTAAAAAAATAAAGTTAGGAGATGGCATCATGGTTCATGAAGGAGGGAGTGGAGATATATAATCATCATTCTGATCTTGGTTTCTCATATCTAGCTTTTACTGAACATATAGAAGATGAAAATTCCAGTGGAGCAAGTACTCCAAGAGGGGATCCAATACTGTCTTCTACATTTAACTTAATTCTAGAAGAACATTTTGGTGATAAAACTGTAGGGGAAATCTGGGATTCTGAAGATCATTACATCAAGAGCCGAAGCTTGAATAGGTAAGAAAAGACTATCTTGACTGAGTAAAAGGAATGATCAACAGAAAGGTTCATTAGAGAATAAACCGCACGTTTTATATGGCCATGGTCAAATAAGGACCAAGAGAACGACCAAACAACATGTAATTATCTTCATAGTTTTTTTTTGGAAAACAAGAACAATTGATCATGGTAATCGACCTGCTAACAATGATGCGTCATGGTCTTGGTTCTCGTCCTTTAATGTTAACAACAATGTAGTGCAAGTAGTTGTGGAAGTATCAACAATAGTGCTGTTAATAAACTTGACATAGAAGATTGCTTCGATTATGAGATTCCATGGGAGGACTTGACAATTAGAGAATCGGTTCGCCAAGGTAATCATCTTTTTCTTTTAATTGTTACCTTTTTTCACCTTAGATCCTTTCTTTTTATATACATACATACATGAAAAATATAGATCTTCATTTATTAAACAACATTTTTAAATTAAATAAATAAATTGCTCTTATCTTTCTTGGGTTGTTGTTGTTGTATGTTTCAGGTAAAGATTAATCTAACTGTTTGTAGGAAATAAGTCCAAATTTGAGGGAACAATTATCTTTTAGATTAGTTGGTGTAATTCAAGTGTTAAGAGTCTTATCTAAGAGACCAAAGGTCATGGGTTCGATTCTCACTGAGAACATTCTAAGTTGAACAATAAAAAATACAAAATTGGTTTATGTACGTATGTGCTCATTCTAAAAGCCAAAACTTGTGAATCAATGATTAGAGGTTTCAATATATTGATTTTAGTTGCAAATGATAGTAGTAATATAGCATATTAGTAAGTAGTGATAACTATTCAATATGTTATTCTTATTGTTACTAACATGCAAATAAACACTATTGCAGGTTCTTGTGACACTATCTACCATGCTTTGTGGAATGGATCGGTATGTTTGTCTAGCTCTATTTTAATTGTTCTCTCTCTTTTTGTCAATGTTAAAAGTAACGAGTCATTTAATTTCCACAAATTCTCCCTTATAGAAACTGATTCAGCCTTCTCTCTAGTAGGATGTAGCTGTTAAAGTATTTTCCAAACAGGAATATGATGATATCGCACCCTTCTTCAGACAAGAGGTTTGTGATAAACAGTCACAAACAATGACATTCTTTTTTCTTTTAATGTTACCAGTTGCTGGAGGGTTTTCTATTGATGAAGTATTTTTAAATGTGTTTATTTTCAATGATCATCTTACAAAAATAAGGTATTCTGAGGAGTGGTTTTGATATGATATTGTTATTAGGATTTTTGGGGATCATTGGGCAGGAAGGCTGCGACAAAATGAGTAAGGGTGGAAAGACAATGGATTGAGATTTGCCAATGTTATAAATTATGAATTGTGATATGTTTTGTTTGAAATAATTAATTAGTTAAAAGAGTTAGAAAAATGAATTTAAGTGATTTGTTCAATTATTCATCGTGGTAGTGTAATAATGATCAGGTTGTCTATCTTTCTGATCTGACTGATTTGATTGATTTAGAGAATGTTGTGAGATAGGATCCTAACTTAAACTCTTAGTCCCTGATTTGATTTCATACTTCAAAGAATCCCTCCTCCTCAATAGAAAATATACTTTTGTATTGAGAATTTTAAAATTTTGGCTTGAAACATATCAAACCTGTATTGATATAATAAAAAAAATTAAAATATAGTTGTAATAAACATTATCATTCTATATGAATGTTTACTAATTTGATTGATAGACTGTTTGATAGTATTTTTTAATATTTGTTCTTTGTGATTTTTATTCTTCATCAAATTATTTCTCTCTTTTGTTACATTATTATTGTAAGAATATAATCTTAATAATTTAAGTGTTTTTCATTATCATCGTCATCAGTTAGGTATAAATGTATGTTTACTTAGTTACATCAATGATTTTATTTTAAATTTTGTATGTTTATAATTATTTTGGTCAACTTTTGTTAGTAGAAGAAATTCTTATGAGTTTTTATTAAAATTTTATTTTATTTTATAAAATTATATTAATTTACTTTATTACAAATTTGTTATCACTGCCAAATTTTATTTTATTTCTTATTTTATTTGTGTTTATATTAGTTGGGTAATATTGAGTTGTTTATTTTTACACCGTGCAACGCATGGAAATTCAGCTAGTATAAATAAAGGTGTGAGATTTTTAATATACAGGTTGATCCGTACACGAGATTTGAATGGTTAAATTAAAAAATTAATATTAGGAGGGTTTAATTGTCCATGAAACTTACACCTATATATATACCTTTATATATAGGTATAACGATGCTTAATTTTAAAGTATCCATGTTGTTGGGTCAAGAGTTATGCTTCATTTGGATATATATGTGAGAGTAAATAAATAATTGGGTTGGATGGTAGGTTCACCCATTCATAAACTTAAAACGGTTAAAAAAAATTAAAAATGTTATAGGTATGTTTCGAACTTTAAACCTAACAAAACAAAAAAAATTCTTTAACTAACTAGGATAATAAGACTTTATATTTTAAATTCAACACCAAATTTGATTATCACATATATTTTAAAAATATATGTTCAAACTTTAACTAACTAATATATATATATATATAATAATAATATTTAATTTCAAAATATCTGGATTATCGGGTCGAGAGTTGTGGTTAATTTGAATATATATATGAGAGTAAATGAATATTTCGGTTGACTTGTGGGTTGACCCCGCCCATAAACTTAATACTTTTAAAAATAAAATTAAAAATGTTATATGTATGTTTAGAACTTAGAACCTAACAAAACAAATAAAACTTTTAACCAACTAAGTTAATAAAAATTTATATTTTAAATTCAACACCAAATTTGATTAATGCTAAACATTATTAACGATATAAGTTCAACTTTTTAACTAATTAAAAAATATATATATATATAATAATGCTAAATTTCAAAGTGTCCGGATTACAAGGTCAAAAACTGTGGTTAATTTGGATATATATATATATATATATATATGAGTAAATTGATACTTGAGTCGAATTCTGGATTGTTCCGCGCATCAACTTAAAACAGTTAAAAATAAAATTAAAAATGTTGTACGTGTGTTTCGAATTGCAACATAACAAAATAAATACAACTCTTTAACAAACTAAACACATTATATTTTAAATTCAACACTAAGTTTGAGTAACGCAAAACATTCTTAACCATATAAGAACCTTTTAATTATTATATATATATATATATATATATATATATATATATATATATATATATATATATATATATATATATATATAAAAATAAAGTGAGTAAAGTGAATAAAATTTAGAATGAGATTATTTTATTTTTTATTTTAATATGTTATATTAAAAATTTAAACATTAAATATATATTATTATACTTATATTTATTAATTTATTTTGTTTATATTCTATAATTGTGTTTATATAATTTTTAATAATTTTATTTATTTTTTATAATGTATTCTCAAAAATGTTAGACAATCAAATATAATATAATAACCCTTAATATATAAAAAAAATATAAGGTGAGATCTATCGCGCTTAACATATTTTATATGAGTTTCTCTCTTCTATTATAATTACATATCCATAACTATTAATTTATCTCTTATTACATAATTATTAATTTATCTTTCTTTTATTTAATATTTTCGTATAAAAATATTATTTTTCTTCATTAATTTTATATATATAATTTTTATTTTCACACAAATTATATAAAATCTATATTATATTATTAATCATTCTATATTTATATATTAAATATTTATTAATTTTATATATAAATAATAATAATAATTCTCAAATTATCTCTTCTAATCATTACTAATTTATTAACTTTCCATATTTATTAATTTATCTTTCATAATTAATAGTTTTATTATTTTATCTCTCATATATATATTATTTTTCTTCATTAATTTTATATAAACTTATTAATATTTTTTATAGTTATATATTTAATATTTAATATTTATTTATTTTATATATAATTATTTATCTTCATTTATTTTATATAAATAATTTTTATTCTCACACAATATAAATATATATTATATTATTAATAATTTTAAATTTATATAATAAATATTTATTAATTTTATGTATAAATATTTATAATATACATAATAATTCTCAAAATATATTTTCTAATAATTACTAATTTATTTCCCCTTTCATAATTATTAATTTCCCTTTACTAATTAATATTTTTATTATTTTATCTTTTATTTATATATATTTTTTTTCTTCATTAATTTTATATAAACTCATTAATATTTTTTTATATTTATATATTTAATATTTATTTATTTTTATATATAAATATTTATAATATGCATAATAATACTATTATTATATTTTATAATGTTTAATATTATTTATTAAACTAACAATAAAATTATAAATTTCTCTTTATGAAATAGTTTTATATATTTATTTTGTATCTCATTTTAAAATATATATATATAAAAGATAAAATAATAAAAATATTTTTTTTAATTAATTTTTATTTTTATTTTTTCTCTAAATTTTTTTCTTCCTTATCTCCTTTTTCTCCATATATATATATATATGAGAAATGATTGGGAGAGGGAATTTGGTAAGGGAATAAGAGAATGACGTGGCCCAGTAATATAATTGACAAAAAAATCAAATAATTTCTCTCTTTTCTCTCTTTCCTATTACTTTACCCTTTTTCCAACCAATGAGGTGATACCAAGTCATTCTCTCTATCATTCCCTCCCTCAAATTCCTTCCCCTATCACTCCTCTATATATAATACAAATTTTCTATCTCTTATAATTATTTTATTTTATATTATTATAAATAAATTTTATACTTTTCTTTAATAAAATAAAAAAATTATATATATTTTAATTTATTTAGAAAATAAATATTTTAAATACTAATATTAAACATTCACTCAACTAAAATCTTTAAATAAATTTATTTATCAAATAGGCCTAACATAATTAACCTCTCTATCTCTTATTTCTGTATCCCTTTCGTCTCTCCTTTTCATCATCTTATTAAAATTCCTCCAATATTTAATCTCATGATTATCTTGTTAAATCTCACATATAATGTTGAGAACCAGATGTCATTATATGAATGGTGAATATAATCCAATTGGAGATGAAGAAATGATGAAATATTATTCCCCAATATTTGACTTGACCGGAAGTTTCAGATATGTGATACATTTGAAACAATTTATATGAGTTTGGTCCCAAAAAACAAACACACCTTCTTGTAGCGTGCTGCTTGTACTGCTTGTGGATGATGTTTGGGAGGGGATGAAGATGGTGAGTTTGAAATAAGGAGAGATGAGATAAAGATTGAATGAGAAAAGAGATGGAATCAAGAAAATAAGGAAGAAGTACGTTTTTCATTAAATCAAAAGTGATTCTCTTTTTACAAATCTAATCCCTTTATATATAAGAATAAGGGTATTTAGGTAATTATCGAATATTTCATTAATTAATAATAACAGATTAATTATAAATGTATGTTATAATATGAGCCGTTGGATTGTCTTGTCTTCATCTTGGCCGTCTATTCTATTGTTGAAACCCTTTAGTCATTTAGGTTTAGATCTTTTAGGAGGATGCCGTAACACTACTCCCTCCCTGAGATTGAAGACGACCGCGTCGCCTCCTACGAAGCCCCTTCGATTTCCATCTGAGATTGGGGAAATCCGTAGTGATTATAGAAGCGTCTTCCCAGCAAGCATCAGATCTATCTTTCCCATCACTTTGGACGAGTAACTGGCGCACCGTTTCTCCATCTCTCAAGGTAAGTCTTTCTTCTAAAATCGTCTCTAGTTCAAAATCGATTCTTTCTAGATCATCTATGTTAGTCTTTGATGCATGATTTCCAATAAACTTTTTGAGCTGTGACACATGAAAAACATTGTGAATACGAGTATGAGATGGTAATTTTAAACGATACGATACCTGTCCGATTTTGCCTGTGATTTCGTAAGGCCCATAGAACTTAGGTTGGAGTTTTGTGTGTTTGTTTTGTGTGAGCGTGATTTGTCTGTAGGGTTGAGCTTTTAAGAACACCATATCTCCTATTTCAAAAAATACCTCTTTATGCTTCTTATCATACTGTTGTTTTATCCTGTTTTGTGCTCATTGGAGATTTTGTTTAGCTAATTGGAGATGGTGTTCCCTTTCTTGTAGAGTTCTATCCAGATTGGGGTCAATTGCATCTCCAGCCAAATACGGGACATGCACTGGTGGTTCCTGGTTATATACTAGCTGATATGGAGACATGCCGCTTGCGGAGTGAAAATTGGTGTTATACTACCATTCGGCTAAGGGTAACCATTTACTCCATAAGTGCGGTCTTTGGCTAATCATGCATCTCAAATAAGTTTCCACACATTTATTAACTATCTCTGTTTGTCCGTCTGTTTGAGGGTGATAAGCTGTAGATAGCTTTGGTTCTATGCCCTGTAATTTAAGCAATTCTTTCCAAAAAGCACTTAAGAAAATTTTATCCATGTCGCTAGTAATACTTTTTGGCATACCATACAATTTGAATATGTTATCAATAAAAACCATAGCAATTGAATAAGCTGTATACGGGTGTGTAATTGCTATAAAATGAGCCATCTTAGACAATCTATCTACTATAACGAAAATTGCAGTTTTACTTTGTGATTTTGGAAGGCCCTCAATAAAATCCATAGAAATGTCAGTCCAAACATGATTAGGAATTGGAAGGGGTTGTAATAATCCATTGGGGAGATGTGAGTCAGGTTTGTTTTGTTGACAAACTTGACAATTACGCACATATTCCCGAATGTTTTTTGTCATACCCTTCCAAAAATATGCGAGTTGTATTTTCTTCGTGGTTACATTTACTCCCGAATGTCCTCCCACCGATGATGTATGAACTGTTTCTATTATCTTATT
>NC_061867.1:20863762-20929101 GCF_907164915.1 Impatiens glandulifera
TGCAAACTAGTTTGTATATCTTTCAGCCTTTTTCTTGTCTATTCGGTTGATCAACCTGATAAAGCAATGCAGGTTCCTGCAACATAATACATTCACAGGATCATTAATCCTTTTGTCCAATCTACCACTTACTGACTTGTAAGTTTCGAGGTAGAAATCAGTTGAATATGTCTTCATGTTTTAATTAACTATTAAATTGGCCTGTCTACATATGTTGTTAGGAACATTCAAGAAAATCATTTTAGTGGTGTTATTCCCAAACAATTCCAAAATATAAACAATTTATGGTAAGCTATCAAGCTTTTAGTTGTATTTTCGTTTTTTGGGTACAAAGTGACATTGTGTGGGATGAATATCAACAAACATTTAGGTTTGGCCAGGTTAGGAGGCAACAATCTTAAGGCAGGAGAAACGACCCTCCTTGGAATTATCCGTTAGACATAGTGGAAGGGAAACAAAATTTGAGTAGTCCACCAGCCACCAATTCTAATGCAATTGAGAACTACCCATCAATAGAGTTCATTGGACACAAGAAAAAAAGCTAGTCTATGGTTGAACCGACTGTTTTGGTGGTTGGAACTTTACTGGCTAGCTTTTCAGCTTTTTTTTGTTGGTTCTAAAATCCACAGGTCACTAGTGAGAAAGCATTCTACTAAAGTTGACTTAGAAGATGGCATAAATTCTACTAAATTTATTTTTAACCGTTTTAAGTTTATGGGCAGGTCAACCCACAATCCGACACAAGTATCCATTTACTCTCACATAAATATCCAAATTAACCACCGCTCTCGACCCGGCAATCCGGACACTTTAAAAATTAAGCATCATTATATTTATATAGATTACTTAGTTAAAAATTTGAACTTTTATTTTTAAAATATCTCGCGTTCATCAAATTTGGTGTTAAATTTTAAATATAGAGTGTTGTTAGTTTAGTTGGTTAAAATGTTGTACTTGTTTTGTTAGGTTGCAAGTTCGAAAACTACAAATAATATTTTTAAATTTTTTTAACCGTTTTAAGTTTATGGACGGGTCAACCCACAATCCGACACAAGTATCCATTTACTCTCACATAAATATCCAAATTAACCACAGCTCTCGACCCGGCAATCCGGACACTTTAAAATTAAGCATCATTATATATATATATATAGATTAGTTAGTTAAAAATTTGAACTTTTATTTTTAAAATGTCTCGCGTTCATCAAATTTGGTGTTGAATTTTAAATATAAAGTGTTGTTAGTCTAGTTAGTTAAAAGGTTGTACTTGTTTTGTTAGGTTGCAAGTTCGAAACCTACAAATAATATTTTTAAATTTATTTTTAACCATTTTAAGTTTATGGACAGGTCAACCCACAATCCAATACAAATATCCATTTACTCTCACATAAATATCCAAATTAACCACAGCTCTCAACCCCGCAATCCGGACACTTTAAAAATTAAGCATCATTATATATATATAGATTAGTTAGTTAAAAATTTGAACTTTTATTTTTAAAATATCTTGCGTTCATCAAATTTGGTGTTGAATTATAAATATAAAATGTTGTTAGTTTAGTTGGTTAAAATGTTGTACTTATTTTGTTAGGTTGCAAGTTCGAAACCTATAAATAACATTTTTAAATTTTTTTTAACCGTTTTAAGTTTATGGGCGGGTCAACCCACAATTCGACCCAAGTATCCATTTACTCTCACATAAATATCCAAATTAACTTTTGTTAGGTTGCAAGTTTGAAACCTACAAATAAAATTTTTAAATTATTTTTAACCGTTTTAAGTATATGGGCGGGTCAACCCACAATCCGACCCAAGTATCCATTTACTCTCACATAAATATCCAAATTAACCACAGCTCTCGACCCGGTAATCCGGACACTTTAAAAACTAAGCATCATTATATATATATATATATAGATTAGTTAGTTAAAAATTTGAACTTTTATTTTTAAAATGTCTCGCGTTCATCAAATTTAGTGTTGAATCTTAAATATAAAGTGTTGTTAGTCTAGTTAGTTAAAAGGTTGTACTTGTTTTGTTAGGTTGCAAGTTCGAAACCTAAAAATAACATTTTTAAATTTATTTTTAACCGTTTTAAGTTTATGGGCGGGTCAACCCACAATCCGACCCATGTATCTATTTACTCTCACATAAATATCCAAATTAATCACAACTCTCGATCCGGCAATCCGAACACTTTCAAAATTAAGCATCATTATATATATAGATAAACATTGTCATTCAAAAACTCCATTATTATATAAATATCATTTTAATATAACATAACTTCATTAATATAACTAGCAAAAAGTTCTGTGTGCTTGCACGAATGTAAGTTAACACATGTATTAACTAAAAAAACATGGAAAAAAAAATTAAAAATCATAAAAGAAAAATTAAATTTTTTGTTTTTTTCGTCTTAATAAATCTTCGTTCGGCGAACAACCACTAAATGCTTGTAGTTGCCACTTAAATCCACCATTCAAATGGATTCCTTTGTGTTATTTTTTGAGATTCTAATATAAATAGATATTATAATAGTTAGTCTAAGTTGTAAACATAAAAAAAATATACGATGAAATAATAAGTAGAATGAATATCGATAATTGGACAATATTTTTTACTACATTTTTTTAAGGTTGTAAGGATCGTAATTGAACACAACACAAGGAATCATAAGTTCTAATTTCTCAAAATTTATGACTATAAATATCATTTAAAAGTCCTACAAATTCGAGACTATAAATATCAAACAAAACTCTTATTCATAGTGTCATTCAATCAAAACTTATCCAAATTAAATTACAGAGATCAATAAATACGATTGAAATTATCATCCGATAAGAATTTAGTGGATCTATACATTCAAACAATAAAATTGCTGTTCAAAATTTCTCTTTTTATGTTTTTGCAGATAATTTCATTTTAAATGGAATAGATGAAAAAGTAATAGAGAATAAAAGTATAATATCAAAAGGCTAAGAGTTTGGTAACATTCTCAGTAAACATCTTATTATTTTAATTTCAAATCACCAAAATATAGAATAGTGACAAGAAAAATAAATAAGCTTATTATGAAATGTAAAGACAAATACATATATAAATACCAAAATAATGTAGATAATGAACAACCAGCAATATAACATTAAAGTTAAAATATGTCAAAAAATAATAATAATAATAAAGTTAATAATAATAATAAAGTATTCATTGTTTATGAATTTACTTATACCACCTAACAATTTGTCTAAAATTTTGTAAAATGAAACTCATTTTTTTGTTGTATTAATTTGTTTAATTTGATGTTAATTATTTGGATAAATTATTAATATATATGGATTTAAGGTTGTAATAATATTTAATATCCGTTAATTTTATTTCCATTAATTAGTTATAAATTAGAATGAAACTGAATGATTTATTTTATGAATGGAAGGTTATAATAATATTTATTATCGTTAGTGAACATATTCAATGTGAGTATATTTTTTTATAATTTAAATCTCCTAGATAGTTTTCATAATTAATATTTAATGCAAATTTCAAAATAGAAATTAAAGGTTTTGTTTTATTTGATGTTAATTATTTGGATAAATTATTAATATATATGAATTGAAGGTTGTAATAATATTTATTATCCGTTAATTTTATTTCTATTAATTAGTTATAAATTATAATGAAACTGAATGATTTATTTTATGGATGGGAGGTTATCAATGTAAATATATTTTTTTACAATTTAAATCTCCTAAATAGTTTTCATAATTAATATTAATATTTAATGTAAATCTCAATAATTATATATGACTTTTTAGATGAGAAGGGTTTATTTTATTTGAATTTATTTATAAATAATCAAATTATATAGATGAAATATTTAATAAAAAATATTAATATATATAGATGGTAGGTTATATTTATTGAGTTTATTTTTACTAACATTTATTTTTATAAAAATAGGAGTATCAAAAATTAAAATATACCATAAAAATAGAAGTTGCACAATAAAATTAAATTCATAAAACACATTATTATTTCATTAAAATTAAGAGTATTAAACAAAATACTTGATCTTCAATTATTCCAAGTTAGTGTATACATATAAAGATACAAATCTAGAGCTAAACACAATTATTTCAAAATTAAAGTATTTTAAGTAAACAAACATTCAGAAGTACAATAGCTTGCATCCAGAAGTATAATGATCTACAATGGCTGAAAGTACCTGAAATAAACCAAACAAAATTAGAAATTAATGTAATAGAAAAATTTAAAAATCTTTTTGCAAACGAATTTTATGATAAATGATCTAAATTTCTAACTTACAAATGCTCACACCTCCAGGCATGATCACACGATTATCACCAAAACAATTTTGCATAACCATGATAGCACCATTTTCGCCTTGAATCCAATGAACCCATCATCTCCATCAAAACATCAATTGAAATATTAAAAATCAACCTATTAAAGTGATGACTAAAAGTACTTGAAACCAACCAAACAAATCGAGAATTCTTATATATAAAGTAAGACTTAAGGAGAGACGAAACATAATAGAGAAGAAAAGTTATATTTCAATAACTAATAAAAATATATGATAAGAAGTTTAGACTTGAGCTCAAGAGTTCATACCACATTACACAAATATGGATCTTTTTTGAAATAACTGAAAGTCTCGTTCTCCCTATGAAAATGACAACATAGGTCAACAAAAACTCAAGAAAAAAATATTCATTGCATCAATAACAAATAAATACGTTTCAGAATATGTATAATCAACAACTCTCTATAACAAATAAAGATCTAAGAGGAGACGATTTCTGATTTCCTGTTAAGAACAAAGAAGAGGGAGAAATAAATATATCTAAGAAAGAGAAAATACCTATAATGATAATGATGATGTGAATCATTTTGAAGAGAGCATTATTAATATATATAATATTTTAGAAGAGAATTCATTAGTTTTATTTTTAAAATAATTAATAAAAAAATATTAATATATATATATATATAAGAGTAACCGACATAAAATAATTAATTATGAAACTTGGTTAATAGAATTGATGAAAAAATATATATTTTATATATTATTAGTGGGAATATATATATGGTAAGGGATAGAAAAACAATTAATCAGATAAATGAAGAGAGAGAAATATATATATATATATATATATAAGAAAGAGAAAATACTATGATGATGATGTGAATTATTTTGGAGAGAGAGTGCTGCACACCTCCAACATTTTAAATTAAGCGTCATTAGATATATATAAATATCATTTTAATATAACATAACTTCATTAATTTATATTTTCCCACCACAACATTATAACTAAATTTATGTTATGATGTCAATTTAATCTTGTATATTTAGAAACACCGTAAATGTAAATGTACATTTCGTCATTTTCTTGCTTGAAATTTAGGAGTAGAAAGAAACTCAATACTCCTCTCATCCATGAGCTCTCCTTCCATTCTATATATTAAAAAAAGAAAACCTTAAAAAATCTATAAAAAAATTAAAACTTATGTAAATACAATATTAAAAGTTCATTCACATATGTTTCTATAATTTTTTATTAAATTTAAGATATAAACTCTATAATCTTAGTTTGTTAAATTTTGTATTTATAATTAGTAGTTATAAATTTCGTTGACCAATAAAACATCTTAATCTTATTATTTAATTTAACCATTTAAATTTTGTGGACAGATCAACCTGCGTATTAACAATCTCACTCATTTATTTATATATAACGAGTCGTGCATTATGCTTCTAGTACCGGGTGACTTGTAATTAAACATTATTATATATAAATAAAATTTTAATATAACAAAATGTTATTCATATATATTTCTCTCCACACCATCATAACTAAATTTAGTTTGTTAATATGAGTTAATCCATTCACAAAATTTAAAAGCTTAAATTAAAAAAAAAATAAGAATAAGAAGATTTATCCATCCACAAAACTTACAACTATTTATTATAAATTCAACATTTTAACCAACAAAGTTTTTGAGGTTTGTTACTCGTTCATTTATGTAAAACGATGCTTATAGGACCTGATGACTTGTAATCAAACATTATTATATACACATACCATTTTAATATAATATAATGTCATTCATTTACATTTTTACACCTCAACACCATAACTAAATTTATTTTGTTATGTCACTTAACTTAATCTTTATATTTACAAATGTGTAAACATTATGCCAATATCTTGTTAGAAATTTAATATGAGAGAAACACAATACTCCTCTCATCCATGAGCTCTCAGCACATTAAAGACGTGAACTTCATCGTGGTTGGCCTTTTCCCCCTCCCTCACCGGATAGAACAAACTGGTGTAGCCCCTCAACTGCTTCTTCTTATCCGAATGATTGTTCTTCTAAATATGTATTGAGTAACTACAATGTAACATCAATTCCTTTTTTATAGGTCAAATCAAACTTTGATTACCACGGTCCTAATAAATCACATTTAATTCTGAACTAATGATATTAAGATAATTTATCTTTTTATAGATTTTAAACAAAAATTTAGAAAAAATTAAAATTAGTCAAATATATAGAGAGAGATTATAATAGTCAAATTGATTGAAAAAAAAGTTAGACATGTAGTTGGATAATTAGTATTTTTAAATGTAATATATTAATTTAATAGAAAAATTCACATAAGAATATCAACAAGAAGATCTCTTAATTTCTTTTTGTGAAAAAAGAATAATATTGTTCTTAGTGTTTGAATATTTTTTTAATAAAACAATTAACATGAAGAATATCTATTATTTTCCTTTGTGAAAAATTTCACACTAATAAGTTAGGTCTAGTTTATAATCAAATTTTAAAGCAAAATATTATAAATCTTAAAACTAATAACTCACCATTAAAAATAATTTTTCCATATATAAAAAATAATTTAAGGTCAAATATTGAATATGTGACGGTGAAAAAAAAGAACAATAAAAAAAATTATATGAATCATTTTTAATACAAAAACATTAATTTCAAAGGCGCAAAATTTGCATATGTAAGTAAGAATTTAGTGTGGCTTAAAACATGAAATAAAATATAAGTTCTGTTAAAATATTTATAAGTCCTGATCCATAATGTTAAGACATCTTTTGTAACTTTATATTTTTACTTTTAAAAAGTAGTTATAGTAGTTTTTATTTATTAAATAGAGATCTTCCTAGTCAATTGTTTGAGAAAAGTAAAACCATAAATAATTTTTGGAAATTTTTGTCTTAAAAGTTTAGGCTTTAGGTTAGATCAATGTCTTTAATTATTTTGATATAAGTGAAGGTATTCATCTAGAGGATGTATTACATAATTTCATACTCTATTCTTATATGCTTGTTTTGTATTTAAAGAATTTAGAGAATAACCTTATTAATCAATAAACTCGATTTAAATGTACACATAAAATATAGCTTTCACATTTTAAACATGTATCTCTTATTGTCATTACATCTTTTAGAGTGGTGATAAGAAACTTCTCCCGATTTGAATTAATTGAGATTTATGAACGTAAAACATTTAATATATGGTTTAAAAAAATGTAATCGTAAAACACTTAAAGGAACGAGGTACCCAAAGGTTGGGCCAAAAAGGCCCATGCGCCTGGGGTTGGGCCGAATTAGGTTTAGCGCGTGAGTTTGATAAAGAAAACCCTAATTTTAAGTATAAATAGAGACAATCGCCCACATCTTTGATTGTATTGCTCTAAGTGTTTCTTCCTCTTTTCTCTCTAGATGTTCTCATTAGTGAAGAAGTCCGAAATAGAAGCTATTTGTGATGTTTGCTAGATTCTCAATATTAATATTTGAGTGATGAGGTTTCACATTGATACTATTAGATATATCATGGTCTTAGTGCTCGATTTAGGATGTGGGATATTCATAAGTTGTTTCAACATATTAATTGCATATTCAAAACTAAATCAAAGGATAAAAGGTATATCATTATTGTGTATCCTCCTTAATTAATGTTTAGTCAATGAATTATAAAAGATTAACTATTATGATTTTAGATATTTTATTTTTCTTATTGTTTAATATGTTCACGTTTTTTTTTTTTTTTTTGCAGAAGACTCCGACCAAGATCACGCCAAACAGCAAAGATCATGGAGGGAAGTATCGTCATTTATCAGGACTATTAGTGATCCTGAATATGATGGTATCATTACCTATAACCGTAGGGGTAGTTTAATACGGTTGATTAGGGAAGGAAAAAGTAACATGTCTTTCTGTAAATGTAAATAGCCATTTAAGTTGTGCGACTCTTTTCCGTTATTGACCTTGTAATTAATTTAATAGATTACAAGATTTCCTTTAAGTTGATTGTATTAAATGATTTCAAACTTTTCATTTTATAAAAATATTATTTTTAGTAATTCAAACGAGATGTTAATAGATTTCAAAACTCATAAATCTTTTTTTTTAATTAAAAAGAACTAACATGACACTTACCCTTATAATCATGACCACCAATTCACAATTATAAATTAAATTACGTACTCTATCTTTTTTAAATTATTATTTTGTTATCATCACTATTATAACTATAAAATAGATAAATATGACATAAATAAAAAATAATCTTTAACATATTTTTTTAAAATTTAAAATATTAACTCAATAAAATTTATTAAAGTCAAAAGAGAAATGATTTTATTTGTATTATAACATAAAATTAATTATTATAATAAATCCAATGGAAATATTTAATAGAATACTTAAATCGTATTAAACGTATTTAATACTAAGGTATTGAATACCAAGAAGTTTAATATATTAGGTTAAATACACATATTTGAGACTTCATTGAGATTGATAATAATTTTATATTACTGTAATATTATTTATATTAGTGTAATATTATTTAAATCTAATAAAATTATGAATATAGGGAAATTTTAATTTTAATTTAAAGTTTTGAATTATTTAAATTAATTTTATTTTTAAATAAATATTATTATTAATGGAAAGTGACATTTTGTATTCATTTCTATTTTTTTAAATTTATTAAAGTTAAAGGGAAATGATTTTATTTGTATTATAATATAAAATTAATTATTATAATAAACCCAATAGAAATATTTAATAGAATACTTAAATCGTATTAAACGTATTCAATAGCAAAGAGTTTAATATATTAGTTTAAGAGTAATATATGGGGAGCGAAAATATTATAGCGGATGAGGCAGCGAATGATGTAGCATTGTACATGTCACCTAATAAATAGGACGCGTATTTAATATATTAGTTTAAGAGTAATGATATGGGGAGCGAAAATATTATAGCGAATGAGGCAGCGAATGATGTGGCATTGTACATGTGACCTAATAAATAGGACGCGTATCAATTTTTCTCTCTCTTTCATTTTAAATTGTACATGTCACCCAACTGCATTTAATAATTTCTCTCTCTTAATTCTTTTTTATTTAAATAAGTTATTTAATATTTTCCCTTCTTTAATTTTATTATAAAATTATTATAAATATTTACTTAATTTAAAATTGAAAAAAATAAATTTATAATTTTAACTTAAAATACAAATTATTAATATTTATAATAAATAAAATTCAAATTACTAATGTTCAACATATATATACAAAGAAACGTTATATAAAAATGAAAGTTATAATATTATTTAGAAGGTGAATTTTAATATATATCTTATAAGAAAATTAAATAAGAATAAAATGAGACTTTTATTTTTTTTAAGAGAAATAAGAATGATTTAAAGAAGAGAAATAATAATTTAATATGAATATTTTTTAAGAGAAATAATTCAAATTATTAATATATATATTTACTTTTTATTTTATATATATTTATATTTTAAAAAATATGTGCATTTATATATTTTATTAATTTGATTTATTCGTTCTCCTTAATATTATTTATATTAAAAATACATAAATAAATTAATTAACTATTAATAGAAAAAAATTAATTAAATTAAAAAAAATTAATCATATTCATATTTAACTTCTTATTCTTTTTTATATATATGTTTATTAATTTTTACAGTTATTACTTTTAAATATATATATATATATATTAACTAATTAATTTAAATATACAATTATAAATTAATAGATAAAAAAAGAAAAAAAAAATATAAATGAAGAGAAGAAAGAGAAATTATTAATGAAAGGAGGAGAGATAAATAAATATACTAAATAAGACATAGTCATCAATCCTAATCACTTTCACACGTCATCGCTACACTTTCGTTACAATATTTTCGCTTAACAAAACCAATGGAAATATTTAATAGAATACTTAAATGGTATTAAATGTATTGAATACTAAGGTATTGAATACCAAGAAGTTTAATATATTAAGTTAAATACACATCAGATTTGATAATAATTTTATATTACTGTAATATTATTTATATTATTGTAATATTATTTAAATCTAATTAAATTATCTGAATATAGGGAAATTTTAATTTTCATTTAAAGTTTTGATTATTTAAATTAATTTTATTTTTAAATAAATAATATTATTAATGGAAAGTGACATTTTGTATTCATTTCTATTTTTTAAAATTTATTAAAGTTAAAGGGAAATGATTTTATTTGTATTATAATATAAAATTAATTATTATAAAATAGATATTACTTTTTGTAGGTAAATGTTAAACAAAATTATAAAAATTGTATAAAAAGTATTTTTTACAAAACTTATATATTAGATTACACCCTGTCATTTTAAAATTATTATTTTGTCATCATCACTATTATAACTATAAAATATAAAGATAAATACGACATAAATTAAAATTGATTTTTAATATATATATATTTTTTAAATTTAGAATGTTAACCCAATCTTCATAACTATAATGTATTTCAATTTAGGATATTTAAAAGAGGAGTGATAGAGTGAGAGAATTTAATGAGGGAATTTGATGAGGGAATGACGTGGCATCACCTTCATTGGTTGGAAAATGTAAAAGTAGGAGGAAAGAGAGAAAAGAAAGAAATTATTTGATTTTTTCAGCGAATAAAATTATGACACGTCATTCCCTCACCAAATTCCCTCACCTAATCATTTCTCTATTTAAAATTAGTAATTGATGCCTTAACCTTTAAGCTATTATAATTAGTTAAGTTAAATATTTTTTTAAAAATAAAATAACATATTTTTTAATATAAAAATAATCCTTATTTAATCAATAAATTAATATTTAATTAATTAAAATAATTTTTTATTCTTAAAATTTATTAATTTTTGTATGGTTAAAGTTAAATATAACTTTTTATATTATTAATTATTTAAATATATATATTTATATTATTTAAATATAAAATAAATATTTATTATTTTAATATATAAAAATTAAGAAAATTGTATTTATAAAAATATTAATTCTTACATTGGTATTAGAAAAAAATTAATTAAAAAGAATAAATTAATATATATATATATATATTGATGAATTTTACACTATAAGAATGAGAGTTTTTTGCGACGTTATTTATTGACGAATTTTGTGACGAATAAAAGATTTGTGATGATATTTTCAATAAATAATGCTCTGACGGAGAAATGTGTGTCGGAAATATTTTGCGACAAATTTTTCAGTTTAACTTTTTCGACGGAAATTTTCTCGACACACAAACTTTTGCGATGGATTTTCCTACTTTTTCTTTTCAATTGGATTTTCGACGGAAATTTCCCCACCAATTAATTTATTGGATTATCCGTCACAAATTTTATTTTTTAAATTGTTTTATAATTATAATTTTATTATTAATTATTTAAAATAAATACATTTAACTAAATCGAAAATTAAATATATTTAAAATAAGCTTAGAACAAAATAATATAATCAATCCCGTTATTACATACTATTAAATTAAACCTTAAATACAAAGTTATTAAATCTAAAAACGTATTTTATAAATTTTAAATATCAAATAAAAATTTTAAAATGTTATTAATACTAACGTAGTTCATGAGCACCATCCATAAACGCCTTGAATTCTTGAAGCACCATATATTATATATAGTGGTGACAAAATAAAATTTGAACTTACAATTGAATTCAAATTAATAATTAGTTTAAACTTTTATATTGCTGTAAGAAAAAGTGCAAGACATAAAATATCTACCTCTTTTCAAAAATATGGCATAAATAGGAAAAGAAATAAACACTATTGAACAAAAAAAATTGTTTGTTTGGAACAATTTCGAGAATTGGCTACCTTGTATGTTGTATCTACATTGACATGGAAGAATAACCAAATTTATATTTTTAGAATGAGAATTAATTTTGAATAATTTTATGCATATATTGATGTAATGTTCATGTAATACTTACTTGAACATGTGCATTTCTTTCGGAAACAAATATTCAATGAAATCTTCAACCCTTGCTTTATTTTGACATGTCAGAATAAGTATTTATACAAAAATATTGTGAAAGAAATAAGTTCAAAGAAAGCTGCATTCATAAAAGTTTTTAATTAATCCAAAATTAGGCTAGGTCTAATTCAATTCCTAGGTAGTGTTATGCCTATACTAAATTCTCCCTAACCAAATGGATGCGTCCCAAATATTCCTCAATTAAGCATTCTAAGATCAAATTAACCAAAACTAACATTCTCAATTTACAACTTCTCTTTTTTGTCCCAAAACAAATTCCTATTGCCAAATTCCTTTCATAATTGATGCAGTACAACCTATATTATAGTTCAAGGATTTCTTATGAAGATGATTTAAATAGTGTACCCATTCCACAATGCTCATTACATTTCAAATTAACTTAAACAATATATCTTATAATAAAAACAGTTCAGCAAACAGAGCCTTGTATTCATTCATACAAATTTGGCAATAAGAACATAATCTATCATTCATAACAAATTTCAGGAGCAGGATTCAATGAATCATTACTTAAAATATTTTTTTTATGGCCATAATTTATTTTGGGTCCACTATCATAAACCTAGTCACGACACTCTATATCCAGGAAATTTGATCAAATGACCCTAAAAAGAGGGTCATCCTAAAAAATGACCTTAGTAATTTAAGTTTTTATTTTTAACCTTTTTTTTAAAGGTTGGACACTTTTACCCTTACTAACTTTTTTTTTCTTCCTCTTCCTTTTCATTTTCCCCCATTTCCCTTTCTACCCGTTTTTTCTTTCCCCTCTTCCCTTCCCCCCGCGATGGTTACTACCCCTCCCCAGTTTCTCTCCCCCTCCGACTCCCACGCCCCAAGTCGACTCCCCCACGAGGGTTCCAGCCCCAACCGACTCCCTCATCATCGTCAAACGCCTATCCATCGAGCCCGACTAGCCGTTGATCGCCAAACGCTTCTAGGACGACTCTCGACGATCCTCAAGCCTCGGAGATGCTGAGCCCGATGTTCACCCAACATTACTGAGGTTAGTTCGACTACTCCCCGATGATTTAACTATTTTTGCATGTTGAGTATGAAGTTTTAGGGTTTTAGGGTTTTAGTTTAGAGTTTAGGCTTTAATTAGTTCTATTATTTTGGTTTGAAATACTTTGATCCAAGAAATGTATAGTTTTTCCTTATACTAAATGGTTTGTGAAAATTTTCACGTGGTGGATAATTAAAGTGCGTGGTACGCAATTGAGTGGGTCGTGGGGTGGGGCGTGGGGGTGGGGCGTGATTGTGGTGCGTGGGGCGTGGCTGTGGGCTTGGGTGTGGCTGTGGGCTTGGGCGTGGGTAGTGCGTGGAGCTTGAGCTTGGGCGTGGGTGGGCGTGGCTTGGGCGTGGCTTGGGTGTGGGTGGGGTGTGGCTTCAGGTACGCAATATGTAAAACTAGTTTAATAAGTTTATTAATAAGCAGGAATAGCTCAATTGGGAGAGCATCTAACTGAAGATTGTTCAATCCATCCTCACCACAAAAGTTTTTTATTCTAGGTATTAGATCTGAAGACTGAAAAAATTAACAGATGCTAATCCTAATCTTATCAAGTCTATAAAGTTATATTTTAGCTTTGTCATGGAACATGACATGCACACTGTACTTGATTTATCTACATTAGGCACCACATTATGGGTGATTTATATGATCCGGTTCAAATTAAGGTCAAGTTACATGTAAGATAAGGACAATTTTGCTCTCTATTACAGGGTGAGTACCTTTATCTCCCTTTATCCCCCAATATATTTATTTTGGCTTGATCTGAAACCTAACATCAACTTTTTGTTGTTACAAGTTGTTGCCATGTGTCGTCTTGGCCTTGTTAGTTCATCCATCGACATCTCATCATTTCATCAACAAGATCTTTTGGGCATTTTGTGTATACTTAGAAGTTGTTTTTGTTCTTCCTCAGCTCCAGGTGATGCAAAATACTAAGGCAAGAATGATCTTACAATAATTGTTTACTGTTATCGTTGAGTTCTGCAGAGAGTAGGTTAATTCTTGTTTGCATGTTTGACTCCACAGATTGTTGAACCTTTTACTGCTCACTATGTGTTTGCCCTGGGAGTTGCAAGGTTTTTGAGTTGTGCTCATTGGGTTTTCCAGGTTTACCTTGAACTCTTTTTTTTGTATAAGCTGAGTGAATCAAAATTCAAATGTGTGATTATCGTGCAATGGATGGTAATATTGTATTATGTTGTCATCTCTATCTTTTGTGTCCTCTGATAATTTGTTAGTTGACCTACCTTAAAATATGTCAATTTGGGACTTTTAGGCAGGAAGCATTAACCTGTCGTTATAAATTTAACAATTTCTATAAAAAAAATGGAATATGCCTGACATGAATTGAAGTAAAATGGTTGATTTGAAGTCTTTATGTGTTTCAATTAGAAGGAAAACATTTTGTTTAACAGGTTTTGGATACTCGAGGTCGGCTACTAACAGATATTGGTTATGGATTATGGCCTTCTATGGTTCTTATTTCAGAGATTGTCCAAATATTCATATTACCTGACTTTTGCTATTACTATGTCAAAAGGTTTGATCTCCGCCGGAATACTCCTTATTTTATTCCAAATTGGTTAAGTCTTGTTTGATTCATTATTTGTTAGTGACATTCTTTTGCAGTGTTTTCGAAGGACAACTTGTATTACGTCTTCCCTCAGGGGTCGTTTGATGGGGGCAAGTTTTGACTCTAGATACTTCTAGACTCGATTATACAATTTTTTTCACAATTCATACAGTAGTTTGAAGTTATTTAGAGCCAAATCTCTCAAACTTTGTATCCTCCAGTTTTAGAAAACTTGTAAATTTTGAGCAATTCTGGCAATTTGCAGACATTAACTTATTTCCTTTATGTTCTCTTTGTAGCAGTATTGTCACTGGTTCTTTCTTATCATAATTATTTCACTTATGCTTATGTTTTGGTTGTTCTCTCTTATCTTATTTTAAATTCATTTATATTGGCATTGATGTTCAATGTTAACACAAACAAATTTAACATTAATCTGCAGAATCAACAGGGTTTCAATTTGGTAAAGGATGCTTGAGAATGTACTTTGAACAATCTTGTCTATTATAATAAAAATCATTGATCATCTGGACATTAATCATCCTCACAAAATAGGCAGATGAAATACTTAGTTTCTTCTCATTATATAAATGACCACTCTGATCCTCCCTCCATTGGTAGGATCCAACTTTGTGTTTTATTTCCAATATGTAGATCTAGCCTTACTTCCTCCATCTAGGTTTAGAGTTTGCTCAACAAATGAAACTTCATCATTACGATATAATTGAATCACATAGCTGTAATAATAAAACAAAAAATAGTATTAATAGTAGGTAAGGACTAGACCAGACTATGCATGGCAAATATCAAAGATAGAGCCCACCTACAAGCAGCTATCAGGGAAATAAAAAGGAAAGTTTAAGAAATAATTAAATCATACAAGAGAAATAGAATATGTATATACATCTAGGAAGCACATAAAAATAAAAATACGTATATAGTATTGGATTTACATTATTAGTGTAGTTGATTGAGGAGTTCAATGGAGATTCCATTATATTATTAATTATAATTCATTATCACAAAATCAAATTGAATCTATGAATTCATGCCACTATTTTGCAATAAAAAAAATATTTGCAGTCAAATACTCTCCCAACTAAGTTATTCCTGCTTATTAATAAACTTATTAAATTTATTTTAAATATTGAGTACCTTAAGCCACGCCCAAGCCACGCCCCACCCATGCCCAAGCCCACGCCCACACCCCACGCCTCCCGCCCCACTCACCACTCCCACGCACCACCCCACGCCCACACCCCACGCCTCCCGCCCCACTCACCACTCCCACGCACCACCCCTCGCACCACCCCACGCCCCATCCCACGATCCACTCAATTGCGTGCCACGCAATTCAATTACCACGTGAAAATGTTCACAAACCATTCAGTATAAGGAAAGACTATACATTTCTCGGATCAAAGTATTTCAAACCTGTACGCGTTCATTTAGGTTCACTTCGATTTTCTGGCACATGTGCCCCTTTTTTCGAATTGAATTGGCCCGTACAGGTTTTAAATCGACACACTCGCAAATGTGTCGATCTAATTGACTTGAGAGTCGCCACTTTAGATTACTTCCCAAAGAAACTAAAGAAAAGAAAAATCAGAGATTCATTTTAAGAGTCCGGTGTTTGGTTACGTATTAGGAAAGGGCCTACGACGCTGTGTCCTATACGCCTTGTCTTTACAGACAGTCTCTACTCCTAAGTAATTGGCCATATGATGTTTGAAGGATTATTACGTTTTCGTTCTGAGTTCAGAACTCTTTTGCTTGTGTGAGAAAATCTTAATAATTTGCAAGGGGCTAGTCCTATTCATGAGGTGTTTGAAGAGGAAAAAGTATTGAAAAGCATTGAAGCATTGAAAAGCATATGGCAAAGTTCTCAGGAAAAACAAGAGTCACGATTCCAGAGGAAGGACATACAAGTATGAACGACAAGGACAAAGTATCGGGTTGAAGATTGGAAGTATTATGCTCTTTGGACAAAGGAGAGAAGATGATAAAATAACTCAAGGTCCCAAGTGTTCCACATTTTTTCTTAGAATTTTCAGAGTTAAGGAAAACTCTGAGTACAACTCATTAAAATGAGCCATTTTAAAAAAATAATTCCCAAAATTCCCAAATATTTCATATGATAGTCGAAAATATTATTAGGAGCTCATATGAATCGAGTTTGGAATTTTCGGAGTTATAGAACCCCCGATATGACACTGCAAAGATAGAAATATTTCCAAACGGGTCCCAAAAATTCCGAAAATTTTTAGAGGCGTTGAAAATATTATTAAGAGGCTATGTTTTTTTATTTCATGATTTTTGAGTTCATGAAACTCAAATTATAGCCTCTCGAAGATTGAGATTAGACCAAACGGGCCCTGAAAATTCCAGAAAACATTTATTTTCAAAGAAAATAATATTTTTGAATTTTTGGGAAATTTTGAGAAAAATTGAAAGTGGTTTGAATATTTAAATCCTTATTTTGAAATTGTTTGTTAAAAACTGGAAAACAAACAGGACCTTAAGTTATTTTATTTTATTATTATTATTTTTTATTATTTTTTTTTAAGTTTAAATCAAAATAAAAGGAAAAGAAAACCCAGGGGCTCAATTGAAAGGAATGAAAGAGTTTTAGGACTACTTTAATTTCGAATTAAATAATTAATTCGAAATTAAAGTGTTTAGGCATATTTAAAAATAAAAGAGGCCCAGGGGCCTCTTTACAACTTCAACAGAAGTTGGAGGAAACCAAATATAACAAAATGAAAACAGAATCTCAGTCATCCTCCATTCACCTCCGGCCAGGCGATTTCCGGCGAGTCCTGCGCCTGTAATAGATCCTCGCTTGAAGACGACGTCGCGACAGTCTGCTCGATCCGCCTGAAGCCCCGCCTGCGTCCCGCTGCAGTTCACCATGCCGATCCAACCGAATCCCAACCTCCAGTGGACGGAGATCAAACGTTCCTCTAGGCCGCGAGTCCACTGGATGTGGTCTGGACTTCGTCTAACTTCCCGATCGCGACAGAGCTTTCTACGACAATCCATCAGATCGCCAGGAGCTCGCCTGCACGCTGGGGTCGCCTTTCGATGCTTCGAAGATGAGATACCAAACGAATAACAGCTGAAAAATCAGTCTGTTCTTCTTTTCAGCTAACAAGATCTTCACAGTTTCAAAAGGATGAAACTGTGGTTTTAGACAGAGTCTCCTCTAGTCGTTCTCAATCCTAATTAAGCCTAATCTCAAGGATTTATCAACCAGATCAACTCAAAGATACAGAAGCAAAGAAAACTAATACAAAGCAAACACAGGTTGCAACCTGTACTTCTTCTTCCAGGTTGGGCACAACTTTAAGAACTTCCACCAAAAAGAGTTTTCCAATTAAAGGATTAACAAATTTTCAAATCTATTCCAATCATAAACTAAACCTAAACCAAATCTTATCAACTAAATTCAGCCAGCAATTAAACAAACATAACATCAAAATACCAGAATAGAAAATCTACCATGAAACCTGCAATCAAAACTATAATAAACGAACGGCATCGGTGTTCATAACCGATGCCCCCAAACGATGCTTAAGGATCACATTAGGTAAGAGTCGTTACCTGATTAACAACAGAAGTGAATCGGCAAAGAAATATTGAGCGCAAGAACAGGGAGCCCTCTCAGTTTTCAGAAATCCGTTCTCTTGTCAATGAAACGCCTCCTCTTCGTTCTTTAAAGATCGTCTTCAATCTTTCCTTGCGAAGCACGAAGTTCAGCTCTAGCAATTCTCATGAGTGAACACCTGTTGTTCTTCGTTTGTTTAGCGAGAGGACATCAGAAAGCCTTGTCCGATCCTTCCTTTTTTGAGTTAACTTCTCTCCTGCAATCAAAATCAGCTCGTCTTCCTTGATCTCTCAATCCAATCAATCTCCAGAAACCTCCAGAAAATCGCTCTTTCTCTCTCAAAAACTGAATTACTGATCTCCCTAATCTGAAAACCGAAAAAACTGCCCCCAAACTCATCTTCCCCTCTTTTTAATTTTATTACAGGGGTTCATTTGTAATTAGCCCAAAAGTTGAAGGGCACGCTTGGAAGAAAAGAAAAAATATATATTTTCCCTTTTTTTTTCGTTTTTCTCCTTTTCCATTTTTCTTTCTTTGCACCTTCACACTAAACGAATCACCCCGGTCGCGTTTTTGCTCAGAAAATTGTGAAAATCTTATGGTCAATTCTTAACACCACGAACGTGAATCTCCTTTTTGAATGAACCCAAACGGACCTTCCTATCCAAAGTTAAGAGATTTTAAAGTCACCCCTCCATTTCAATCTTTTCAATCTCGCGGTTTTCACTTTCATAACTTTAATAGCCCATAACTTTGTGCACAGAGCTTTCCTCACAATTAGGTTGGTACCATTGGAAAGGCAAGACTCTTGCCTACATCCCCATGTTCTCCTTTGCTTACGAAATGGTCCGTGTTGGTCAGGAGACTAGCCTCACAAAAACGTGTCAGTTCACGGATCACCTTCGCTGCGGGCGACATGGACTGAGCTTCAGGGAGCACTGGGAGAAGTATTTGGTGTCGTTGGAAAGGTAATTCAAAGGGCTTTCGAACGGTAGATCATACACTGAAGATGGATCATTGGTGCAAAAGATATGATTTTTAGAAGTGCAACATAGCTTCAGCTAGCTCCCAGGATTTGAATTGGTAGTTTTTCCTTCTTTTTGAGCATTTTCTGCACAAATTTGCAAACAATAACATTATACTCAAAATTCAAGATTTTTCAAAACGTACAACATGAACGTGTCACTGGTTGCGAAAACAAAGTTGTTATGAAATTCGACCTTTGGATCGTTATCTTTTAAGCTTTACCGGGTCAGTTTTCCACGAGGTGATTCTATTTTTGTTTTCCCGGTTCAATAAACAAACATGAGTATTATTTCGGGCCGGGTTTTTCTATTAGGTATCTAGGGTGTAAAAATGGGGTGTCTACAAAACCAAAACAATAGAACTAGCTAAAGCCTAAACCCTAAACTAAAACCCTAAAACCATAAAACTTCATACTCAACATGCAAAAACAGTAAAATCATCGGGGAGTAGTCGAACTAACCTCAGTAATGCTGGGCGAACATCAGGCTCAGCGTTTCCGGGGCTTGGCGATCGTCGGGAGTCGGCCTGGAAGCGTTTGGCGATCAATGACTAGTCGAGCTCGAGGGGTAGACGTCCGGTGATCTTGGGGGAGTCGGTTGGGGATGGAACAGTCATGGGGGAGTCGGCTTGGGGCGTGGGAGTCGAAGGGGGAGAGCAACCGGGGAAGGTTAGCAACCGTCGCGGGGGGAAGGGAAGAGGCGAAAGAAAAAATGGGCAGAAAGGGAAATGGGGGAAAAGGAAAAGGAAAAGAAGAGGAAGAGGAAAAAAATTATTAAGGGTAAAAGTATCCAAAATTAAAAAAAAGGTTAAAAATAAAAACTGAAATTACTAAGGTCATTTTTTAGGATGACCCGAGGGTCATTTGATTAAACTTCCCCTATATCCTTAATGAGAATAAAACATGAAACCTAATGTTTTTTTAAGTAAAACATTTTATCACTTGAACTACTCAATCTTATTAAGAATTATGATATTACCTAATTGAAGAACAATGGCTGCGGAAGCACCAAAGAACGTCGATCTTATAGCTTTAAGTAGCCACTACTTCACATACATGTTCTTACTTCTCACATACATGTCGTGACGTGCAATCATCCGCGGTGTAAAATTCTACTCAATGACCTTATGTTGTAGTCCACAATTCACATCATACTGGTACGAAAACAAATTTTAGAAATAAAATTCAACACTCACAAAGCCAAACAACAATACTTATTGAGAGAACTTATAACTAATGATGTTGTTGAGATGTGAGATGTTGTTGATAGACATTGGTGATGGGAATGTTCGGCTGACCTGAAATTAGAAGCATAAGTACTTTCTCATCGCCGAGCTTGAAGTATTGACCAATTCTTCGACCTAACCACCACAATGCTCGGAGATGCTCTTAAAAGTACCACAAAATGTAGAGCAAAATCTCTAAATCTTTTGAATTTGTTTCTTTTCAAACAGAGATAAACATACATTCCATCTTTATGCAAATTCAGTTCACATCATAGACAAAAATTAAAGCGAGAAATTAGGAAACGGAAATTAATGTTCATTTCAAATGTAATCAAACCTGTGTTAGAGAGACGCTGAAGAAATGTGTAGGAGATTTGGTGATCGTCCGCCAATTTCTCAAAGTAATCATCATTTCTGACGTCTAATTAAAAATAATTAAATTTTAACTTTTTTCTATAGAATTTGCGACGTCTAAATGTTTATACGGACATTTGGGACGTCATTTGTGACGAAAAAGTTACCTCAAAAAATTCCTGCAAATTTTCAATTCATTTTCTACGGTTTTTTTTGACAAATTATTAAATTTTCGATGCTAAACATTTTATGGATTTTATCACGAACATTTACTATCCTAATTTTGCGATGTCTAATCATGCATCGATTATTTGTGTTTCCTTAATTTATTAATACTTGTGACGGATGGTAGTTTGTGTGATAAATACCGTCGTAAAACCCGTCGAATATCATTGACGGTCTACAACTGTTGGTAAATTTGCGTCGTTAATAAAGCATTTTTTGGTAGTGATATATATATATATATATATATATAATTAATGAGAGAAAAAATTAAAAATAATTAATTAAAAGAAATAATATATATATTATATTATATTATATTATATTATATATTAAGATAAAAAAAATATTTAGGAAAGAGAAATTTGTAATTATATTGTGAGTTTAATAAATGGGAAGAATACTAAATTTATCTGTGATATTGTAACAATTTCTTAAATTTATTCATAACTTAAAAATCTGTAGTTATATGTTGTTTATATGCTTAAAATTGGTAAAATTTCTCAAATTTATTAAATTAACGGTAATTAAATGACTGTTTTAAATTTTTGTACACGTGCCTTTATTTATTTTTCAACAGATCCTAAAGGCATATCTCTTACCCACTTACCTCCTCATCTCCCATGGCCGGCTCTTTCCGACTGGTATCATTTGCGGCATTATGGTGAACCCATCGTAGGGGTATTATTGAGATTCAGATGGATCGAGTACAGATCTAATTCCTTCAACGTTTCAAACCACCGCTTATTCTCATACCGCCATAGGTAAAAATCATGTTTGTGAAGTTAAAGGATTTTATTTCTCCGAGAATGGTTTAGGTACAGTTGATTGTTAGGATATATTTCTTAAATTGAACAATAGTTGGGACAAAACAAAGTTCTCTATTTTTTTCCTTCTGGATATTGGTTTTGGATCCGTTAGAGAAGGTGTGTTTGTTTTTTGGACCAAATTCATCTAAATTGTTTCAAATGTATCACATATCTGAAACTTCCGGTCAAGTCAAATATTGGGGAATAATATTTCATCATTTCTTCATCTCCAATTGGATTATATTCACAATTCATATAATGACATCTGGTTCTCAACATTTATGTGAGATTTAACCAGATAATCATGAGATTAAATATTGGAGGAATTTTAATTCATCATCCGTCCCAAAGTGTTGGCTTTTTTGTGATTGCTTCATCCATCACCTATGGTTTCAAGGAAGAAAACCCTCCAACAGAAGAGGAAGAAAGATGATAAAAGGAGAGCTGAAAGAGATGCAGAGATAAGGGGAAATTTGAGGAAATCACCTCAAAGATGCCCTTATTTGAGCCGGTGGTAAATCATAATTTTAATTGCTTTTGTGGTTGTTTATTTTTTTAAACATGTATCTCTTATTGTCGTTACATCTTTTAGAGTGGTGATAAGCAACTTCTCCCGATTTGAATTAATTGAGATTTATGAACGTAAAACATATATTTAATATATGGTTTAAAAAAATGTAATCGTAAAACACTTAAAGCAACAAGGCACCCAAAGGTTGGGCCAAAAAGGCCCAGGCGCCTGGGGTTGGGCCGAATTAGTGACAATCGCCCACATCTTTGATTGTATTCCTCTAAGTGTTTCTTCCTCTTTTCTCTCTAGATGTACTATTTGTGATGTTTGCTATATTCTCAATATTAATATTTGAGTGATGAGATTTTACATTGATACTATGAAATATATCATGGTCGTGCTCGATTTAAGATGTGGGATATTCATAAGTTGTTTGAACATATTAATTGCATATTCAAGATTAAATCAAAGGATAAAAGGTATATCATTATTGTGTATCATCCTTAATTAATGTTTAGTCAATGAATTATAAAAGATTAACTATTATGGTTTCAGATATTTGATTTTTTTTATTGTTTAATATGTTCACATTTTTTTCCAGAAGATTCTGACCAAGATCACGCCAAACTCCAAAGATCATGGAGGAAAGGATCGTCATTTATCAGGACTATTAGTGATCCTGAATATGATGGTATCAATACCTATAACCGTAGGGTAGTTTAATACTGTTGATTAGGGATAGGGAAGGGAAAAGTAAACATGTCTTTCTGTAAATGTAAATAGCCATTTAAGTTTTCTGTAAATGTAAATAGCCATTTAAGTTGTGCGACTCTTTTATTTTAATCACATTGTAATTAATTTAATAGATTACAAGATTTTATTTAAGTTGATTGTATTAAATGATTTAAAATTTTTTATTTTATAAAAATATTATTTTTAGTAATTCAAACGAGATGTTATTAGATTTCAAAACTCAAAAATCTTTTTTTTTTTAATTATAAATAACTAGCATTACACTCATAATCATGACCACCAATTCACAATTATAAATTAGATTACACCCTATCTTTTTTAAATTATTATTTTGTTATCATCACTATTATACCTATAAAATAGATAAATATGACATAAATAAAAAATAATCTTTAACATATTTTTCTAAAATTTAAAATATTAACTTAATAAAATTTATTAAAGTCAAAGAGAAATGATTTTATTTGTATTATAATATAAAATTAATTATTATAATAAACCCAATAAAAATATTTAATAGAATACTTAAATCGTATTAAACGTATTGAATACCAGTTTAATATATTAGTTTAAATACACATATTTGAGAGTTCACTGAGATTGATAATAATTTTATATTACTGTAATATTATTTAAATCTAATTAAATTATATGAATATAGGAAAATTATCATTTTCATTTAAAGTTTTGAATTATTTAAATTAATTTTATTTTTAAATAAATAATATTATTAATGGAAAGTGACATTTTGTATTCATTTCTATTTTTTAAAATTTATTAAAGTTAAAGGGAAATGATTTTGTTTGTATTATAATATAAAATTAATTATTATAAAATAGATATTACTTTTTTTAGGTAAATGTTGAACAAAATTATAAAAATTGTATAAAAAGTAATTTTTACAAAATTTATATATTAGATTACACCTATCATTTTTAAATTATTATTTTATAATCATCACTATTATAACTATAAAATATAAAGATAAATATGACATAAATAAAAATTAATTTTTAACATATATTTTTTTTAAAATTTAGAATGTTAACACAATCTTCCTAACTTTCTAGAATCAATCATAGGGTGGCCTTACAAATGTATTTCAATTTAGGATATTTAAAATTAGTAATTAATGTCTTAACCTTTAAGTTATTATAATTAGTTAAGTTAAATATTTTTTTAAAAAATAAAATAACATATTTTTAAATATAAAAGTAATCCTTATTTAATTAATAAATTAATAATTAATTAATCAAAATAATTTTTTATTCTTAAAATTTATTAATTTTTGTATGGTTAAAGTTAAATATAACTTTTTATATTATTAATTATTTAAATATATATATTTATATTATTTAAATATAAAATAAATATTTATTATTTAAATATACAAAAATTAAGAAAATTGTAATTATAAAAAATATTAATTCTTAAATTGGTATTAGAAAAAAATTAATTAAAAATAATAAATTAAGAGAAATATATATATATATATATATATATATATATAAATATAAAGGAGAGAAAAATATAAATTAGAAGAGAAAAAAAAATAACTATGATTAATAAATTAGGAAATAGAAATTATATGATGATGTTAATGATTGTGGGAGTTATTATATTTATAGATTAAAAGTTAATATAGTTAAAATCATTTTTTATTCTTAATATTAATTTTTGTATGATTAAGGTTGAATATAATTTTTTATATTATTATATATTTTAAATATATGTATTTATATTTTTAAAATATATAATAAAATTTTAATACTTTAATATAATATAATTAAAATTGTATTTATAAAATTTATTAATTTTTGTATTTTAATGTTAGTGTGAGAAAAAAACTTATTAAAAAAGAGAAATATATTAAGAGAGAGAAATAATAATTAAAAGAAATAAATTAAAAAATATAAATTACATAATGATAAAGATGTAGATGATTGTAGAGAAAGTTTGTTATACACTCTCCACTATTTTAAATTAAGAGTTATTATATATATAAATTAGAAGTTAATATAATTAAAATAATTTTTTATTCATAAAATTTATTAATTTTGTATGGCTAAAGTTAAATATAACTTTTTATATTATAAATTATTAAAATATATTTATTTATTAGTTTTTAAATATATAATAAATATTTATTATTTTAATACAATTTAATAAAAATTGTATTTATAAAAATTATTAATTCTTACATTAGAAAAAAATTAATTAAAAATGATAAATTAAGAGAAAAAAAAATATATATATATATAAGGAGAGAAAAATATACATTTTAAATTAAGATATATATAATAACACATAATAAATTAAATATTAAAAAAATATTAACATAAAATGTAATATATATATATATATATATATATATATATATATATATATATATATATATATATATATATATATATATATATTAGGAATGATAAGGGAGAAATTTGAGGAGAGAATGATTTGTCACTACATGGGTTGGAAAAATGATAAAAGGTAAGAAGAAAGAGAAAAAAAAAGAAATTTTGTTATTTTTTTTGATTAATCAAACGCCACGTCATTTTCTTCCTCAAATTCTCTTTTCCCATCATTTCTCTTTATCTAATATATATATATTATATGATAAGAGAAGTAATAATTAGATTAAATAAATTATGAAAGAGAAATTACATAATGATGTGGATGATTGTAAAGAGATTTCATTTTACGTTTTAAATTAAAATTAATGATGTGGATGATTGTGAAAAGATTTAACTATTTTAAATTAAAAATTATTATATATATATATATTAATTAGAAGTTAATATAATTAAATTTATTTTTTATTTTAAAATCTATTATTTATTATTTTGTATGATTAAGATTAAATATAATTTTTTATATTATTAATTATTTAAATAAAAGTTATAAATTCTTACCTTGGTAAGAAAAAAAGAAGATAATTAAAAAGAAGAAATTTAGAGAGAAATATATATATATATATATATATATATATATATATATTTTATGAGAGAAAAAAATAATTAAGATAAATAAATTAGAAAAGAGAAATTAAATAATAATAATAATAATTGTGGAAATAGTTTGTTGTACATCTCTACCATTTTAAATTAGGAGTTATTATATATATATAGACTAAAAATTAATATAATAATTTCATTTTTTATTTTTATAATTTATTAATTTTTGTATGGTTATGATTAAATATAAATTTTATATTATTAATTGTTTAAATATAAGTATTTATATATTTAAAATATATAATAAATATTTATTATTTTAATACAAAATAATGAAAATTGCATTCATAAAATTATTAATTCTTGCATTTATATAAGAAAAAAATTAATTAAAAATATAATGATGACTCAACATTTTAAGTTTTATTTATCTCTCCAATTCATTAATAATTTCTCTCTCTTTTCTTTATTGATCATTTATTTTTTATCATTTCTTCAATCTTTATTAATAATTTATTTTTATAGTTAATTTGTAAATATATATTTATATATTTTATTATTTAACTTATTCATTTATAAGAAATTTAGAATAATAATAATAGGGATAATAACAAATTAAATAAAAATATATATATTATATTTGATAAATTAAGATAATAAAAAATTAAATATAAAACTTCTTAATTTTTTTAAATTAATTATTTCTCTCCTATCCTTATATATAATTTATATATTTATTTGTTTTTAAAACGAATTATAATAGAGAAAATAAATAAATTAAATATATAAATATATAACTTTTAAAATTATATATATATATTTTTACTTAAACTCTTTAATAGTTGTTTTTTTCTTTTTTCTCTCTTTAATTTTTATTTTATTTTATTTTCTTATAAATTGTATTATAAACTTAATTAATTAGTTCAAAATGTTATATATTCTATCTTTTTATATTATTTAACTCTTATAAAAAATAATTTATTTACAATTGAATATTAATATATTTAATTTTAAATATTAGTATATTTGATTTGAGTTAATTCATCTTACAAAATTTTTATTTTCCATTATAACTTATTTTAAAAATTAATAAATTAATATATATATATATATATATATATATATATATATATGAGAGAAATAATTAATTAAAAAATTAAGAATTTTTATATTTAATTTTTTATTCTCTTAAATATATATTTATCAAATATAATATATATTTGAAAATATATATTTTGTTATTTTTTATTTAATTTTTTATTGTCTCTATTATTATTTTAAATTTTATAAATAAGTTAAATAATAAAATATATAAACATATATTTACAAATTAATAATATAAATAAATTATTAATAAAGATTAAAGAGATAAAAATAAATGATTAATAAAGAGAAGAGAGAGAAATTATTAATAAGAGAGAAATAAATAAAATTTAAAATGTTGAGTCATTCTCATATATATACATATGAGTAATGATAGGTCATTACTCATATATATATACATATGAGTAATGATAGAGGGAGCAAAAACTTTTTATAGCGAATGTGTAGCGAATTGATGTGGAATGGTGACGGCTTAACTAATTTTAACTTTAATAATTTTAACTTTGTTCATTTATCTCTCTCATGTTTATTAATAATTTCTCTCTCTCCTCTTACTTAATAATTTATATTTTATATCTTTAATCTTTATTAATAATTTATTATAAATATTAATAGGAATAATAATAAATCAAATAAAAAAATAGCAAAATTATATATTTTCAATATATTATATTTGATAAATATATATTTAAGAGAATAAAAAATTAAATATAAAATTTTTATATTTTTTAATTAATTATTTTTCACACTCTTTCTATTTTTTTATTTTTTATAATATATATTTTAAATTTAATCAATTAACTTAAACGGTTATATATTATCTCCTTTTATATTATTATATTGGATTAACTCTTATTATAAAGTGTGTTTTTTATTTAAGTTTAATAGTAATAGTGGATAATTTGAGTTATATTTATTTTGAATATTATTTATTTTAAATATTAGTACATAGGATTTCAGTATGTAACAAATTCTTATTTTTTTTATTATAACTTATTTTAAAAACAACAAATTCTTATTTTTTTTATTATAACTTATTTTAAAAACAATAATTTTTTTTTATTATAACTTATTTTAAAAATAAATAAATAAATTATTAACGCATATATATATATATATATATATATATATATATATATATATATATATATATATATATATATATATATATATATATATATATATATATATAAAATGATCGAGACCACAATATTTCAAGTTATCAATTTTTTTTTTAATAATTATTTTCTCTCTAAATAAAATATATAGACATAGAACAATAAAATTTTCAAAAAATTCAAGTAATCTAGTTGTTAAAGTTAATCCATCAGAATTTAAAATTTAAAGAATACGTTCTTAACTATAAATATATTTTATTGTATATTTTTTTATTTTTCTAATTATTTTCTCTCTCATTAATTATTATATACATATATATTCACACTAATCATATCATATAATATAATTGATATATAATATAATATATATATATATATTTATATATTTATATATTTATGTCATCATTAATTTTGTATAAATATATTTTATCTTTTATTATATATTTTTCCTTTCATTATATATATATATATAATACTTTTAACTATAAATATATTTTATCATATAGTTTTTATTTGTAGTTATATTATATATATATAAATATATTATATTATATTTCATTATTAATTTTATATAAATATATTTTATCTTTTATGATACCTTTTTTCTCTCATCATTATATATATATATGAGGAGTGATAGAGTAAGGGAATTTAGTGAGGGAATTTGGTGAGGGAATGACGTGGCATCACCAAATTCCCTCACCAAATTATTTGATTTTTTCAGCGAATAAGATTATGCCACGTCATTCCCTCACCAAATTTCTTCACTTAATCATTTATATATATATATATATATATAATAAAAAAATATATTAAATGTAGTTACCTTATATTTATATATATTATATTATTTTTCATCATTAATTTTTATATAAATATATTTTATCTTTTATTATACATTTTTTCTCTGATCATATATATATTATTTTCTTTATTATTATAATTTTTTTTAGTTAATATAAAATTTAATAAATATTAAATACAAAATATATATACACAAAATAATAAAAATATTTTAACAATATTAAGTGGTTTAACGGTTAAAGTGTTCAAATTTTAGTCTTAAGACTAGAGTTCGAATCCTAAAACATGCAAATTTTTAAGAATGCATTCTTGACTATAATATATGGTAGCACAACTTTTTTTTTTATTTTTTTTTGGGAAAAACGACTTAGCGTCATTTTATTAAAAATTCTCAAAAACGGGAAAAAAAACCCACGAGTTTAAGAGATCATTCTAGACAGGCTTAGAATGATTTTGAAGTCGTAACATTCTGAATAAAATCTAAAAAGCTAAAAACATAAATGAATCATCTGCTTACAATGCTTTCAATTCTAGTGAGTTTAAAAAATGGTAAATTCCAGTTCCTACAGATATTCCAGTTCTGCTCCGTGCTTGGAAATCTTCTCCACGTTTCCGCGAGGGCGTTGCAATCCGATACAATATCTTTCCATAACTCGTCAATGCTCCTGTGGGTTCTGTCATATACCCTTGCATTCCGTTCTTGCCAAATGTTATATATCACTGCTCCAAAGCCGCACTTGAACACGCTTGTTGCAAATCTATTTCCCTTGGCTTTGAGTAGTGCTGCTTCTTTGATTTCATTCCATTCGCTCGGGAAACTGATCAGCTCCAGGCTTTTATAGAATCTGTCCCAAAGCTCCGAAGCAATACAGCAGCTCCCGAATAGGTGATCTATGGTTTCTTCATTTCCTATGCATAGAAGATAGCTCGCGTCCGGGATGCTCATATACTTACTAATACGATCACGAGTGCTGAGTCTTTCCCAGAAGGCGAGCCATAGGATGAACTGGTGTCGAGGGATAATCTTCATTGACCATACAAGAGGAGCCCATTCTACTTTCTGCACTTTTTCCCGGATTACCTCCCATATTTTCTTCAATACCAGCTTCCCATTGTCCTCAGCTTTCCATTCATGAATATCCGGTCTGTCGTGTAGTTGTATGTTACTTATATGATCAAGTATCACCTTTCCTTCTGAAATTCTTCTCAAGAGCAAGTTCTAATTCCCGTCTTTGATGTCTCTGATTTTCGCTTTTGTGTAGTCCCTTCTGATACGAGTATTTTGAAACTCCTCCTTGTCGATGATAGGCTGGTTTTCAAACCAAGGGTCGTGCCCGAATAGAGTGCCTTTCCCGTCCCCTAGTCGGATGTCATAAAGATCTGCAATATCGCTTCTTAGTTTAAGAATCTTTTTTAGAGACCAGCTTATACCTTCGTGAATTTTGCAGGTCCAGATGCTGGTTTCGTGTTTCATAAACCTCGTATGCACCCATTTGATCCATAGTGACTCCTGATTGCGCTCCAAAGCCCACAGATGCTTGAAGGTTAGAGCCTTGTTCCACTCGATACAGTTCTTCAAATCGATGCCTCCCTCGTCCTTCAGTTTGCAGAGAGCGGTCCATTTGACTTTCTTTCCTCCTCTTCCACTACTACCCCAAATAAAGTTTCTCATCAGTGTGTCGAGTTCCTTCATTACCTTCTTCGGAATGACCATTTGCTGCGCCCAATAGCCAACTATGCCCATAACCACGGTTTTGATAAGTTCGATCCTCCCTGCATAAGAAAGTTTTTTCGCTGCCTAGCCAGATATCGTGTTTTGTACCTTTTCAATCAGTGGCTTGCAGTGTGAGATCTCGATCTGCTTCGCAGTTAACGGAATTCCTAAGTACCTTATGGGAAAGCTGCCTTCCTTGATGCCCATGATGTTGAAGATGTCCTGCTTTGTTTTGTCCTTCACGCCTCCATAAAATGCCACACTTTTGCTTTCATTAATAGTTAAACCTGTTACCTTAGAAAAGAACGTTAGTGCAGCCCAATAGTTTTAATGGAATCAACGTCTGCGTGCGCTAGAATGAACAAAGCGTCAGCAAAGCATAAATGTGTTACCTCCTCTACCTCACAGAATGGGTGAAAGATGTATGGACGATTCTTTCGGAACATCACGAAAATGCTCTCAAAGATCGCCATGATAGCTACGAAAAGGTAAGAAGAGAGGGGGTCCCCTTGCCTTACCCCATTTTCACCATTGAAATAGCCTCTGTGGACTCCATTGACGCTAACAACAAAGCAGGATGATGAAACACATTGCATAATCCAATCGATAAAAATCATAGGAAAAGCATAAACAACCAGAAAGTCTCGAATGGCTTCCCATCTAACAGAGTCGAAAGATTTCTTGATATCTATTTTAAACGCCACTCTCGGAGATATTTCCTTTTTCCCGTAGCCTTTTAATAGACTCTGCATGAGAAGAATATTATGAGAGATTGTCCTACCGGGGATGAATGCAGATTGATTAAGATTTATTAAACAACTTTTAAACAAATGATACGAGGCATCAGAAAGTGTGTGGTCATTATTAGTAGCTGTTTTGACCAATGTTTTAAAATTGGTCAAAACAGCTACTAATAACGACAATTTGACAATTTGAATTTTTTACAAATCCGTTGTTTACATTAAAAAATAATTTATTTATTCGAAAATAGAGTCTCCATTATTTATTAATCCGTTGTTTCTTTTAGTTTGTAGTTTTGTGATACTCGGAAAAGAACTTTCGCGCTTCATCATCCGTACCTGTTTTAAAAAACAGCCTATACTTTTTAATTTTGCTTTTAAAAATCAGTTTTATAACATTTTATTTTAACCAATTATTCTTTTTATTTTAGGCATGCATATGTTATAGAGTTATTTAAAATATTATAATAACAATATTCAAATGCTGGTACATGTTGCTGATGACAACGAGGGAGGAAAATATCTGAAGAAATTCTCTAGTCGACAATTTCAAACATTATTTATGGACAGATGACTCATGTTTTAGGATAAAAAAACATTTCCCCCCTAATTCCTTGCCTTATTTATTTTTTTTAGATTGGAATGAACCTTGATCATTCTGAATGATTCATGACGTTTCGAATTCGAAACGTATTCAGGGCTAAACTTTGAACATTTTTTCCATCATTTTTGATGATTTTTCTTTCATCAAGAAAAAGATAGTTGTAAGCACAAAAAATCAACTCTCTAATTTATAAAATTAAAATAATTATTTTGAATTATTTTCAAATAAATAAAATTAAAATAATAAACCCCATGAACAAAAACCAATTTAAAACAATTAATGTGTTAATTGATCAAATTAATTAATAGTTAAGGCAAAAAATAAAAAACAAATTAAATTATTTGGGATAAATTTTGTACCCATATTACCCCCAAAATAATTTTAGAAAAATTAAAGGACAAAAATAAATAATTTAGAGTTAATTTTGTATCCAATTCACCTAAAAGAATTATTTATTTAAATCCTAAAAATATAGAAAAAAAACAAATTGGTAAAACATTTGCCATATTTATTTTAATATTTTATGTATTTGAAAAGATCAAATTTAAAGCCAATAGGGTGAAAGAAAAATCAATTTCAAATAAACCCTTAAGGTTTTAAAGATAAAATAAATATGTAATCGGGTGTAGCCAAAAACAGATGAATTCAATGCATCTGAAGCCGCATCCATTGGATCAACATTGGGTTTTCATCTAGTGCTCAAGAATCCACCGCGTAACCGTTGTAGCAAAGGAAGCGCATGCCTGTACAGTAGGGGATCAACTAACATAGGCGTTAGCTCCGTCTCTCCAAATGATGACGGGATGCCAGTAATTGACGGATCACTGACATAACTCTCTGCGAATGCTGGACGCACACAAAACAACACCGTTTTAACCTAGTCTTCATCTTCATCGTGATGTCGAGTAGAAAGACATGAAGAATCGTGATCTACCTTCCCAACTTGGAACTCAATAGTTAGTCAATGTAAACGGCTCATTCAAAATCCAAGTTGATCATGATGAGTTTGTGATTATTTTTCCTACCATCGCAGGCCTTGTCACGGTCTACTCCGACAAGTGGGCTGAAGAACAGCCAAAAGACCATAAATGAATTTTGGCTGATTCAATCCACTAAAAGCTTCAACTCATAACTCCCCTAACTCATTATAAACCAACCAACCAACATAGAATTCTCAAACAAATAAAAATTAAAATCCGCCATTAAAGCTTCAAAGCTTTGGATTTTTCGTTTAAGGCTTGGAAACTCGCATCTGTGCATCTAGAAAGTTTTCGTAAGGATCATGGAGTGTTCTACAATCCTTAGTATGGTACCAATCATCCTCAAATACATATTCACAGTTTGAATTTGAACCTTTAAATTTCAAATTTCATTAGTTTGTAGACTTGTTGTTTATATGAATTGATGATTGAATATTGATTCTAGGATCATTTAGAAACTATCTTGATATGATATAATCGATCAATCGATCTAAATAACAAAAACCCAAATTTGAATTTCAAAAAAAAAAACGGGTTTGTTGTTTTTAGGTTAATTCGATCGAATCACAGCCCCAAACGTTTCCTAACATGATTGTAATTATGTTGGGAAACTATTTGGATTATGTTTAATCCATCCCGATCATTTTTGATCAAAATCAAAATTTTCAAATAAATAATTTTTTTGATGTTCTTGGATTGGTCAAAACGAACGGGCAGTGTCTTGTTTAAGAACCAATCAAGTTTATGTGACATAGGAAAGCCACTGCATATCCCCAATCACCTCAAAACAACTTTGAAATCAAAAACCCAATTTTTGATCATAAACTGTTTTGAACAAATTGATCATCATCTAGATCGATTGATACATAAAGGTGATGAACAATCTGTTCCTGGGATCTTTGTGAAGCTAACCAAGCTCTTGAATAAAATAATCATAGATACAAAATTTAATTTTAAAAACTGTTTGTGGTGTTCTTGAGGACTGAGTCCCTCGATCCTAGGACCGAGAGTCCTTGGACCTAACCGAGACCAATGACTGGTGTTCTTGAGTTAAGACCGAGGAATTCGACCGAGGATTTTTACCTAGGACCAAGAGGTATAGCTTAGGACTAAGACTCCCAAGGTCTACGACCGATAAATCTAACTCTAACACCGATCCTCCTAGACCTAAGACCGAGACGTTTCTACACGTCGACCGATAAATCTAGACCTAGGACCAAGAGGTTTCTACACCTCGATCGCGTACCCTAACCTTAGGATCAAGTCTCCTAGATTTAAGACTAGGTATCATAAACCCAATGACCAAACCCCTTAGACATATGACCCAATCTCCTAGACCTAAGATCGAGACTTGTAAACCCCGTAAGCGAGTATCCCTATACCTTGACCGAAGGCTACTGAGCCCAAATTGAGGGTCTTTAGACCCCAACCTACAAAATGGGACCCAAGACCTAGGACCTTGGTCTTAAGACCTATTTGATTTCACTTTTCAAAATTCAAAATTATTTTTATAATTTTGGGACCCCAATCAATTTTCCTATAATCCTTAGAGATCAGAAAATGATTTTTAAAATGTTTTTGTGATATCTCCCAAATGATTTTGTCTAAGGCTTCTTTTAAAATTTATTTCTAAACCCTAACTTCCTTAAAATGACCGATTATCCTCATGTGTAATCCTCCTTAATGATCATCTGCAATAGGTACCAACATTTCAATATTGTTGTTTAATTATTTATATAATGCTAAAACTTAGACACATGATTAAGACCCGAAGAATAACTGGTTAAGCTCTCAAACGTGATACAACCATTTTTTCTAAAAAAAATAAAGTTTATAATGTAGAGACCGTTTTCAAACGGGTATGGTAGACATAACGCGAAAGCCTTTTCCCGAGTATCACCAAACATCAAACCTAATAAAACTCTAGTGTAAAAGATATTTTTATACGTACACCATTTTTTTTATTGATTTTCATACAATCAATTGGCGACTCTATCTTTTCAAATAAATAATATTTTCTTAAATTAATCTTGTTAGGTTAATTTAAATTGGGTTTATTGTCATTCGACTAAAATAAATCCCTAAATTATTAAAATTTGAACAAAAATTAATCGTTTGTATACGATTATTTTTAAAAGTTGCCAAGTATTATCAAAATCTTTTAAAATAATGTTTTATTTAAAACGATTCTTGGTACGCAAAACGAGGTTGATTTTTATTGTGTTGCTCTAGTCTATATTTCCACGTGCTAAGTTATAGGATCTTCAAGAATCACAGATGCATAAACCAAAGTTAAATTTGTCGAAACAACAAACGGCTCCAGGTCTCATATTGTCATGTGCGCCTTAAAAAGTCACATTCTAAGCTATGAGACATTTTAGGTGGTTACAATAGTCAAAACTTTGATGTTTTAACAAAATAATGCAACTTATTTTTTGGTTTTTCGGCCCTGAACCACATTTCTTGAAAGTCCACTCATCCTAAACATTTTTGGAGAGGTTTATCAACTTTATGCTTTGGGTTTTCATTCTCCATTTTCTATCTTTTTTCTTTTGTTGATTCGCGGGTTTATCTGGTAGAATCGGTACATCTTTGTCATTACCGTATAATCAAGACTAGAGTCTAAGTGAGCAACAGACAGTGATTTCAATACCTAAACCACTTATGTCGTTTTATTTTTTTATTTTTGGGGTATATCTGGTAGAATCGGTATATTATGCTCTTACCGTAACAATCATAGAAATATTTTTCAATTGTTTTAGAGATTTTCGGGGGTTATTCTGGTTCTCTTTTTGGCGTTTTCATTTTTTTAAGTTTTTCTTCCCAAAGCATCAAGTTTCAAACCTCTTTCTTTTACAAAAGTAAAGATGATGTGTCCTTTCTCAATTTGGGGCTTTAAGACTCCCTTTTATGGGGTTTATTTCTGTTCTTTTTCTTCAAAACCTACAATGGAGGGTTATTCTTAGGATAAACACTTATAAAGGAAAAAAAAACTTATGACTGATATATCTTGAATCAAGGTAATTGTAAAATCCTCATTTTATTTATGAGAATATCACTTGAATGGGAGCGATGTTCTTAGTTTGTGCCCCTACTTGTTTCCTAAAATTTGTCACATCGGTTTTAGAATGAGATCAAGGCTTTCTTCCTTTCTAAAAAAAATTTCTCTTTCTCTTTAAAAATGGACTGGGGTTTTATTTATATATGTGAGATCAGACCCACAGACATAGAGGTTGCCTACATATTTTATCTCCTTTGTTTTCTACATTGAGAAGAATTAGGTCTCCATAGTTCGGACCTGTGTCCTTTGTCTATGTTACAAGTATTACAAAACTTGGGATTGGATTCTATTCAAATAAACTTCTTTTAAGGCCGAGCTTTACACCGTTCTACGCGTAGTTTGATATTATACAAAATATCTTTTAAGCACATCGAGATTTCTTGGCGCAATGAACTATTCGCCTACTATATTAGATAGGTTGACAACTCCTCTAAAGATAATTTTCTTAACTATGAAGGGTCATTCCCATTGGGGTTGAAACTTTTCCCTAGAGTTTAAGAGTTCCCAGGTTCGTTTAAGAACTAGATCACCTTCTTTGAGATTCTGGGTCTTATCTTTCTGTTGAAGGTACCTGACATGCGTTTTTGGTTAGATTGGGTTTTACACAAAGCGTTTAACCACTTGTCCTCCATCAACGTTAGTTGGTCATATCAAGATTTGAGCTAGTCTTCTTCAATAACATGGATCTCCAAGAGTATTTTTAGGGTTAAAATCTCGATTTTAATGGGTTGTACAATGTCCATGACGTAAACCACACAGTAGGAAATTTCATTCGTCAAGGTTCAAGTAGTTGTACGATATCCTCATAAGGCGTATGGAAACTTCTCACGTTAATCCTTATACGTGTTGATCATCTTTTTGATGATCATAATCACGTTTTTATTTGCCGCTTTGACCGCACCATTAGTTTTGTGGTCTATACGGTGGTGATTTTTGATCCTCGATCTTGAACTCGTCGAGAAATTGCAATAATTTTTCTTGGAAGTGTGGACCATTGTCTGAAATTAGGGTGTGAGGATCTCCATATCTAGTGATGATACAGTTCGGATGAACTTTTCCACTTGAAATAATTTCAAGACTTTTTGGGAGGATGCTTCAAACCATTTGTTGAAGTAGTCTATGGCGAAGAGTATCTACTTCTATCCATTTGACACATGGGGATAAATTTTCCCAATGACGTTAATATCCCATATAGAAAAGGGCCAAGGGGATGTCATATTGTAAGGGAACAAGGTTGGAGTATGCTTTGGGTTAGCATATATTTGGCATTGATGATAGCTCCTAACATAGCTCACACATTATTGTTCGTGGTTTACCAATAATATCCTAAATATAGTATTTTCTTGGATAAAGTCATTCCATTCATATGTGGGCCGCATGTCCTACATATACTTCTTCCATGATCCTCTTGGATTTTGGATTATCTATGTAGATCATGTTTTGATCGCCGAAAGATTGGCGGTAAAGCCTGTTGGCGATCCAAGAATAATTGATGGAATACTGGTGTAATGCCCGTCGTTCCTTAGCTCGGAAGTGGGAAGAATATTCTCCATACTCAATATACTTCTAGAGAGTATCGTACCAATGTTTAACAGCATTTTCACATGAAGTTATTGATTCTTTTTCTAATGAAGGTCGTTCTTTTGTCGTATTTTTAGAGGTTTCATTTTAATTCATTCGGGAATTTGAGTCTTGTCTGACAAAGTAGCTAGGGCATCCGCGAAGCAATTTTAGCTTCTTGGAGCGTGAACAAATGATACTCGATCGAATTTGTTCATGAGTTTGGTCAAGTGGGCATGGTAGGGTTTCAAGTTTTTTCCTTTCACTTTTCATGTGTCATTGGCTTGGGATATAACCAAATTAGATTCACTAATGACTTCTAACTTAGTTTCCCCTTTTTCATATGCTAATTTGTGACCTGAGAGGCATGCCTCTTATTTAGTCTCGTTATTGGTGACGGGATATTCGAGTTTTATGGTTATTGGGTTGTACGTCCCTTTCAGGTCCACTAAAAATTTCAATTCCTTAACCCCAATTTCCAGAAATTCCATCAAACATCAATTTAAAGATGTCTGATGTTTTACTCATAATTCCCTTATCAAAGAATTCGAGTTTTCTTTTGACTCAACAATGATGGGTTGGTCAGCGAGGAAGTTTGCGACAACACTTCATTTGATAGACTTCTGTAACATATAGTCTATGTCATATTCAAATAACATCATTATCCATTTGGCTAGCCTTGGTTATAGAAGGGTTCGTTGGAACAAGAAGTGGATCGGGTTCAATCTTGATACAAACTTGATGGGGTGGACTTGCATATAACGTCTCTACCTTTTGGTGACCGATGCTAATTCCCAACAAAATTTATCAAATGGAGTGTAATTAAGTTCACACCCAGTAATCCTTTTATTGATGTAGTATACAACCGTCTCGAGTTTGTCCTTGTATTATTAAGCCAACAGGGTTCCCATGGACATGTCTGTTACAATAAGGTATATGATGGGATGAATGTTGGCTTTGAGAGACATGAGTATGGGAGGGGATTTCAAATAATACTTGATTCTGTCAAATGCTTCTTGAAAATTTTCATCTCATACAAACTTTTGGTGTTTCTTCAGCTGCTTAAATAGCATAACACATGTCATAGTAAGCTTGTTGCTGAATCGGCTAAAGTATATGATTTTACTTAAAAATCCACAAACCTCTCTTTCATTTTTAGGGACCAGCATAGTGGTGATTGATTATATCATAGAGGGATCAACTTCGATTCCCTTTTAAGTGATTAAGAAGACGAACATTTTACCAGCTATGACCCCGAAGGTACATTTCTTCAGGTTAAGTGGTAGCTTATATTTCCTAATTTGTTGCAAGAATTTATTGAGGTTCAAGACATGTCCTTCTCGATCTTTTGATTTGACAATCATGTATTCAACATATTCTTCCACTTTCTTGTGGATCATGTCATGAAGGATCATGGTGGCTTTCCTTTTATAGGTAGCTCCCGTGTTCTTAAGACCGAAAGGCATGACCCTATAACAAAATATTCTTACCTCTGTTATTAATAGAAGATTCTTATCTATATTATAAACGTGGTATTTTCTTTGTCTTGAGGGGCCATCTGGATTTGGTTGTATCCTAAAAATCTGTCCAAAATGATAACAATTCATGATTAGTAACATGGTCGAACAATATGTTGATGTGTGGTAGCGGGAAGTGATCTTTAGGGTTAGCCTTATTTAGATCCCAATAATTTACGCACACACGTATCTTCCTGTATTTCTTCAAGATGGGAACCATATTAGCATCTAGGTAGGATATTTCACTACCTCGAGAAATCTAGCTTCAAGTTGCTTTGGGATTTCTTCTCATATTTTGTTCACGACTTCCTCTTTCATCCCTTTGAGATTTGTCTTCACTGTCTTAGCGTTAGGATATTGAGGAATGTGATTTCATGTGATCTTTAGATCAATACCTGGCATATCCTTGTATGACCAGACGAAGACGTCTTTGGTTACTTTTAATAGTTCAACTAACTCTAGACGCTCTTGTGGGTTTAAACTTTGGCCAATTAGTACGATCTGAGAATCGATGACCGTGTTTAAATTGATTTCGATTGTTTTTTTCTGATGTGGAGACAATCTTGTCCTCAGTTTTTAAGAAGTGTTTAGTTTTGAAGTTTAAGTTAGAGTAAAAGAAAATATCATTTTTACACATAGATTTAAAGTCAACTTCTTGTGTCACATCGAGGGGTTTATTACATGTAAGAAAAGATGATCTAACAAGATCATTGTTCTTAGATTACTTATAATGTTTAGTATTTGACATCTCTTTTCACATGAAAGGAGAATGAGTTCTACTTTCGTCGATCACAATATCGCCGAATGAAAGGGAACCAGTTTCTGGGGAACTGAGAGAGCTAGGTTCCGGAGTTGGATCAGCTGTCTTGGGAATCCAAGTCAAGTTTTCTAGGATGTCGCACCAATAGTCAAGTATTTTCCTAATCACACAAACAGAAGGGTTAGGATTATGAGCACAGTCTCAAAATATTTCGAGACTTGAATAATGTCTCTATAAATCTGGATTGGTAAAAGGTTCAGGGAAGTCAAAGCATAAGGTACTTTGTCGCTCGCGGATGAACTATCCATTCAAGGTTGGTAGAACAATTATGCATTGTTTAGATATCCTTTCCTTGCAGATAACTTCGAATCTTGTAGGGATATATCCTAGACTTTGGCGATCCATGTTACAAGATGGTTGCGGGAATGATGGCAAGCGATTAGCGATCAGGCCTAAGCCCATGCTAGGAAAATATCACATTCTGCACATCATTCTAAAGGAGGGGAGGCTAAACATACTAAAGTCAGGGTGTTTGGAAGAGTCCATAACTTTTGGGAAGATTGGGTATATCTCGAACCCACTTGGTTCAACCTCGGGAGTGTCAATATGGGTAGATCCAATGATTATTGTGGTGTCAGTTTCATCATTAACTATGCTAACCTTGTCGTTAACGATGAACTTGGGTTTTTGGTGCAGCGTAGAGGCTAAATTACTGGCTTGATACAAGTTATAGGAAGATTACATGTTGATGACATAAAAGTTATAGGAAGGTTGCATGTTAATGACACAAAAGTCAACTTGGAAGGGTATGTCGGTCACTCAGACAATGCACTTGAAGCAACCCATTATTTCACAACGAGAGATGTCAAAGTCTTTAACACACAGGTCAGACAGTATGATCTTGTCTCGGGATACACCAATTTTCTCAAGAGTCCTCCAAGGACATATGTTGAGAGAGAATCCATTGTTTATTAAGAACATGGGAATACTCTTTCCCTCCATTTGCACATAAATGTAGAGAGTTTTATCATGGTTTGTGATAGGATCGACTTTATCAATAGAGACGGGGGTCTAGCTAATGATGAAGGCTTATGAAAAACGGTTTGATAGAAATCCTGTTAGGGATTAATATCTCTTTATATTCTACGCAAACTTGTGTAAACACTTGAAACAGATTCAAGGCGGAATTGTTTACTTGGGTTTGAAGCACAAGATGAAATATGAAAAGATGACAGAAATGAAGAACACTGCAGTTTGTTTATGGATGTTCGGAGAAACTCTCCTACGTCACCCCTTCTTCCAACTACCGGAAGGATTCACTATATGATGAGAATCAAATACAGTGTACACACACTTAGCTCAATATTGAACATAACACTTTCTGTTCAATTACAAGAAGATGGAGAATATCACTCAGCTAATGGTGTTTTGATTCTAGCTCTCTCTCTCTCGATTCACACACAGTACAATCAGAAAGAAGCTTCACAGAATAAGTTCAGTAAGAAGGATGATTGAGTAGTCTCTCTCTGCAAAATTAGAATGCTTGTTCGTTTGTATTCGCTTGTTCGTTCCGAAAGTAGCTACTTCGTCCGTTGCTCTTAGGATTGATTAAATACTGAGTAGGAGCTAACGGTCGGATCTTCAAGAATGATACGTGGCGCTCTTCAATTAGAAATCCTCCATTGTACACAGCAGGTTTTGAGCACAAGGATCATGGCCGTACCGAAATAAGTCAACTCCTTCTAATGAAAAACGTCTATTAGACCGCCTAGTCTAATATAATTAGACAACCCGTCTAATTATTACATAACCATTAGACCGACACGTCTAACTCCACTGAGTTATACTGTCACGTCTAATTCCGGTTCTACCTCAGACTAATCTGAAGGAGTTAGACTCACGTCTAACTTTCACTAATTAGACAACCCGTCTAATTATTACATAACCATTAGACCGGCATGTCTAACTCCACGGAGTTAGACTGCCACGTCTAATTCCGGTTCTACCTCAGACTAATCTGAAGGAGTTAGACTCACGTCTAACTTTCACTAATTAGACAACCCGTCTAATTCTTTACGTAACCATTAGACCGACACGTCTAACTCCACTGAGTTAGACTGCCACGTCTTATTCCGGTTCTACCTCAGACTAATTTGAAGGAGTTAGACTCACGTCTAACTTTCACTAATTAGGCAACCCGTCTAATTATTACATCTATTAGACTTGCACGTCTAACTTCGATGAGTTAGACTGTACGTCTAATTCTATTAGACATGCGTCTAATTCCGCGTATTCATTAGACTACCCGTCTAATTCTTTACGTCTATAAGACTTTCACGTCTAACTCCGATGAGTTAGATTGTACGTCTAATTCTATTAGACTTGCGTCTAATTTCATTAGACTATCAGTCTAGATCCGTGTATTCATTAGACTATCCGTCTAATTCTTTACACATCTATTAGACTTACACGTCTAACTCCGATAAGTTAGACTGTACATTTAATTCTATTAGACTTGCGTCTAATTCCTTTAGACTATCCGTCTAATTCCGTGTATTCATTAGACTATCCATCTAATTCTTTATGTCTATTAGACTTACACATCTAACTCCGATGAGTTAGACTGTACGTCTAATTCTATTAGACTTGCGTCTAATTCCATTAGACTATCCGTCTAATTCCGTGTATTCATTAGACTATCCGTCTAATTCTTTACACATCTATTAGACTTACACGTCTAACTCCGATGAGTTAGACTGTACGTCTAATTCTATTAGACTTGCGTCTAATTCCTTTAGACTATCCGTCTAATTCCGTGTATTCATTAGACTATCCGTCTAATTCTTTACACATCTATTAGACTTACACGTCTAACTCCGATGAGTTAGACTGTACGTCTAATTCTATTAGACTTGCGTCTAATTCCATTAGACTTACGTCTAATTTACACGTCTATTAGACTTACACGTCTAACTCCGATGAGTTAGACTGTGAGTCTAATTCTATGCGAATGAAAGTCAAGATCGGTCTAATGGCCCTCATTAGATTCAAATCTAGAGACATGTTTTCTCAATACACCTGTATTGAAACTTATAAATTATTTCATCATCAAAATATCAGGGGATAAATTATTTCAACACTTAGTCAAAATAATTTGACCCAACAATTTTCCCCTTTTAGATGGAGAAATTGCAAACCTGCATACATATAACAAGACATGCATTCATCCAATAAATAAACAAACAACTTGTTCACTTACACCAATCATTCAAAAGAACCAGTATTCGAAAAACTTATCAAAAACCATGTTCAATAAAGTTAAACAGAGTAAAAGAAGAGAGATCATTGTTCTTCCATTTTTACTCGAGGATCGGTTGGACTCATTTCTTGCCCGGGAAGCATGTTCATGAAATGAGGATAGCCGCGACCACCACGACCTCCTGCATTCGATCTTCCTCCACGCTCAGCAACACTACCACGTCCACCTTGATCAACATTAGACAGCCTACTCCGGCCGCCACCATTTCTTCCACCACGCTCAAAACCACTTCGACCACCACCTCTCTTGGTTGGCCTAGGATTATCATCAGAACTTAGGGCCCGCCTGGATCTGGTCCCGGTTGCTACACCATCGTTCCTCCTGCTTGACTCACCTTGAGTTGGTCGATGTTGAGCACTTTCAGCATTGTTCAAAGCATCCTCCTTCGCTTCTAACTTCCTGGCAATGGTCTCAGCAAAAGCTTGTTGTTAGGATCGGGGACGCCCTTGGAGGACCAGGGTGTTTCCGGTTTTAGGAAGGGTGGCCTCTTACAACACAACAACACACACTGATTGGTGATAGTCCGGTTAGAGACTAAAAACCGCTCTCAACACTACACAGATTGTCACAGACTCTTGAACCGAGTTCAAGTGCGGAAATGTCCATTTCAATCTGAAGCAACGAATATGATTCGGTTTGGAGAGTATTTAGGAGGAGTCGGTTAGAGAGGATGGATAGACCGGTTTGGTTAAGATTATGTTCCGGTTTCGTTTGAAGTGAGTGATAGTTCGGTTTTTAGAGTGAGTAAGCCGGAAATAAAAGAAATGACACGAGACAAGATTTTTTATGGATGTTCGGAGCAAACCCTCCTACGTCACCCCTTCTTCTCAGATTATGAGAAGGATCTCCACTAACTTGAATGTTACAACACTCACACAATGTCGAACGAGCCTTAATTGCTACTCGTCGGTTACACCACTCACTATGATGTAATACAATAACTCAATATAACAACAATGTTTTCAATAAATGAAACAACTATTTAGATTTTGTTAGGATCGGGGACGCCCTTGGAGGACCGGGTTGCTTCCGGTTTTAAGAAGGGTGGCCGCTTACAACACAACACAACACTTTGGTAATAGTCCGGTTAGAGACTATAACCGTTCTCAGCACTACACAAACTATTACAGACTCTTGAACCGGGTTCAAAGGCGGAAATGTCTGTTTCAGGTTGAAGCAACGTATGCGACTTTAGATGATGTTTTAGAAGGAGTCGGTTTTATGGATATGAGTGAACCGGTTTACGGAGTATGATTGGTTTGAGGTTAGGTTAAGTAAGTAAGTAATGAAAGCAAAAGAAAGAACACGAGACAAGGATTTTTTATGGATGTTCGGAGCAAACCCTCCTACGTCACCCCTTCTTCTCAGGTTATGAGAAGAATCTCCACTAACTTTTATAGTTACAACAACACTGCCGGTCGAGCCCAACTTCGCTACTCGTCGGTTACACCAACTCACTCTTTGATGTAATACAATAACTCAACGCAATACAATACAGAAAGCTTCCGGTTTTAGACACACCGCTTTAGAATATATGAGTTTATCTCTCTAACTTATTGCTTTTATGATTCGTTTTCCGTCTGTATTCGTTAACTCAACTACTGTCTTGAATGAAGACGTTTCATCTCCCTTTTATAGCTGAGAAGAGACAACGATCACTTTCTTCTCTCTCCTCTGGATTGGTTGATCATTATCACGCCGGTGCAGAGAGGTTGCTTGCACGCTTCACCTTCCTCAACACTTGGCAGTCATGCAGGCAGCTCTGAGTGTAAGATGACATAATCGGTTTTCAGATTTGGACACGTGTTGGACATGCACCTCAGGTTGTCAACTTTAGATCAATAAAGCATCATTGCTTTCCTCGCATGCTTCCGATCGGATCTGATCTTCTTTTATTCTTTCAAGACACGTCTGTTTCGTCATGTTACGTCACTCTTGAAGTTTGAATTTTCCGGTTTTGTCTCTTGTGCAGTATGATCCGGCTGGTATGTGAACTTTTGTCTTTGCTGACCGGTCGCTTGAGAGAGTGAAAACCGGTTCCTCTGATCTTTGACTTGATCACTTGGAGCAGGTTTCTTTGAAGTATTTCAGCAACCGGTTTGTGAGGCTCCAGCCGGTTCATACGGTTTTGATCTGTATCTGCACATGAAAGTTAACAACTGTTTAGTTTGTCTAGCCGGTTCCAAAAATTAACTTTACTTAATTTTTCTATCAATTTCTCCCTTTTTGATTATTTAGAATAAATATTCAAAACTTGTAATGTGTGGCCGGTTTGAAAATTAACTTTACTTAATTTTTCTATCAATTTCTCCCTTTTTGATTATTTAGAATAAATATTCAAAACTTGTAATGTGTGGCAGGTTTGAAAAACTTGTTTGAATAAAAGAAATGTGTTTTGAGTTTTCAAAGGTATGTAGAAACTAATAAATAAGAAATATGATAAAATGACCAAGTTCTGAAACGTAGTTTAAACATAAATTGTTTTTTAAAGAAGGAAAGAAAAAGACTAAGGCTTGGATGATCCCCCCTTTTCAAGGTCTTTCTCCAGTTCTTTTTCAAGCCGCCTTCTTTCTTCCTCTTCCCTTGCCTTCCATTCCCTGTCGCGTCTTTCAGCGTCAATCAGAATTCCGGCCCACACACTTGAAATGCCGGGAGTCTTTTTGCCAAATCCAAAACCGGCACAGACTGGTTTTGGTGGAGGAGGCGGTGAAGCAACAATTGGTCTGGAGCTTGTAGTTGCGGTTGACCCTTCAATTGTCCTCTTCTTGAGCCGGTTTAGTTCTTCGATATTCTCTTCTTCATCATCTTCCTCTTCATCAGTAGCAGGTTGCACGTTCAGCCCGACTGGTACAATTGTTATTTGGCTGCTCTGTGCTGCCCGCTGAATTACCTTCACAACCCCCTTTCGTTTCTTCTTGTTTCTTGTGTTCATAGAATGAGACGGTTCAGCCGGTGTGGGTTCCTGAATACCTGCCTGTTCTTCCTTGTTGCACTTATGGGCAAGCTCGTGATCTTTGTCCTCAATTTCCTTATGCACTCGTTCCCTTTCCCTTTCTTCATCTTGCAGCCTCTTAGCGGTTTCGGCATCAGACTCGATTTTCTCTTGAGTCTTGCTGACTTGGAGTTTGGACATCTCCCCAATTTGAAAAGCCATTGCCTGCAGCATATCTAATAGTGGAGCAGTTGCGGTTTGAATGGACTCTACGATCAGGGATTTGACTGAGGTTTGCACAGCCTCATCTATCATGGACTTGATAGATGTTTGAACGGTGTTTGCTATTTCGGTTTGTACAGATCCCCGTATAGTGTTTGACAGATTAGCTTCAGCCGTTGTAATCCTCTCATCGGTTGCGGTTTTATAACTTCCAAGACATGAATCAATTGTATCAACTACCGCTTGCTTCATTTGATCGATTTCCGGAGCTTTAGCAGTTTGAGAAGGGTCTTGTTCCAGGTTCTCCGCTGTTTTAGATGACTCCCCGACCACATAGAATGGCTTACTTTGATGTAGATCGGTATTATTGAGTTGGTTTCGGCAGCCGTTTCTCCATTGTGCATCAAGATAGTCGAGGCTTTGTATGAGCTTTTCTCGCACCGCATGGAACCGTTCAGTCATTCTTATTTCGATCGGAGTTAGCGTCGCTCCTTCAGCTTCTTTCAATGCATCCTCCACTACTTGTAACCGAGCATATTCAAGAATTACCGCGATTTTGCTGAAGGCAGGTTGGATAAGATTGGTGTGAGCTAACTTGAGGGCCATTTCTTCCATCTTGATGAGTCTATCCCAGTGCTTGTTCCCGCTCAATCCTGGAGCCATATCGGATATCTTTGTTTCACAACGGAGCTTTACCCACATGAGGTATCGTGCTATCGCATCACTGGCACTTTTGTTCATGTCCCTAAGGAGTTCCTCGAATAATTCATCCTCTTGTTCTGCTGAAGGATTAGCCGTGTCCCTAGTTAAGATTTCTGGTTGGGGGCTGGTTTGCAGAGTACCTTTTCCTGTTGCCGCTGAATCTTCAACAAGGACCTCTTGTCCTTTGTTGACCTGAACAGACCCTTCAGGTATGAATGCTGAGTCAGATGGCCCATCTTGAGCCGATTGGTTTGTTGTGTTATCTGGAACTGACTTGTCCCCTGCGGAATCGGATGGTTCCTGTTCTTTAGTGTTACCCTCCTGGGCCGGAGGTGTAATGTCTGCGGTTTTGGCCGTTTCTTCGACCGGTTGAACTTCACTCTAATCGGGTATCTCAACCTGATCAACTGATTTACGACGACTTGACACATCGTCTTCGGTTTCCCTTGCAATGTCTTGGACAACGTTCTCAATAGCTTCAGAGGTATTTAAGCCTACGTCGGCTATTACCTCTTCGATTCTTTTGCTTGGGAACTTGGAGTTTTCAGAGTTGGCACTAACCGCTGCTTCCTCCTTCGATGCTGACTCGGTTTTGTGGCTCCCCGAGGGTTCGGTTTGCCTTGGTGAGTTAGATGGAATAGGAATGGGACGAACAGTATTGATGAGTATGGGTTGGAAGACGTCTCCGGTTCTTTCTGGTGGATTGTCCGAGGAAAGGGTTTTCTCGGAGTCCGCCGGTTTGTTAGAGCTCTTCCTTGCAGTTGACTTCTTCCTCCCCTTCGTCTCTTGTGCGGTTTCGGTTTCAACCGCCTTTCTCTTCGGTTTCTTCTGTTTTGAGATTTCTTCAGCCGGAGCGGAAGAGCCGGTTCCCTTGGAAGACTTTGTTCTGGAGGTCTTCGGCTTGACCGCTTTATCGGGCTTCTCAATCACCGACTCTGAGTTGAGAATATTGTTGGGAGGGAGCGGTTCTCCTTCGCCGAGATCGAACTTGAGAAATTTAAGGATTTTTACAATCTGCATTGCGAAGGCCTGAACCCGGCCATCCTTCTGAATCACCATTTGGCAAAATTCTTCGAAAATAACGAATCCCCAATCCACCTTGTCACCGCGGACAATGGCCATCAACATTTTGAGCTTAAGTTTTGTCAGGTTATCGAAGTTACCTCCTCTTCCCTGAAGTGAACGGGCGATGATGTTCAGCAGCCACCTGAACTCCGGTTTTAGCTTGTTCTTCCGGCTGGAGTGAATCACAAGATCCTGATCTTTAAACGATATCACTAACCGGACAGCGTTAGACTCTGCATCGGTTAGGTCAGTCTTGAGATCCAAACCGGTGTTGGGTAAGCCGAGAGCTTCAGCAAATAGCTCTTCGGTGATCAGAATGTCCTTCCCGTTGACGTTGGCGGAGACCTTCCTCTTTGTGAGCGTCGCTGTCGCTAGAAACTCTATCACCGCCGCCGGATATACAGTGAATGGTCCCGATAAAAACTCCTCCAACCCAGAATCTCTTAGAGATTGAAGAACAACCTTGTTTTTATCATCAGCGTGTTCATCAATATCCGCAAAATCGATCTGCAACATCCATTGGAAGGGAACTTTGCCTAGATCCATGATAGATTTTGAGAAGAAAAGATGAAGAACGATGATGATCGGAGATTTAGAAAGCCTTTGAAGATCTGGAAATTTTAGAGAGAGAAAGCGCATGTGTCGAATGGGCTGATTTGAACTTATATAGATGATGGTTCCGAACGGTTGGAAGACGAACCGTCACTTGATGATGTTTTGGCGCCAACTTTCCCTCCAAAAGTTACTGCACTAACTTTCGGCGGTAAATGCGGAAAACCCATGGGCGGTAATTTTGGAAGGAAAAACCGTGGGCGGTAAATTTTTCAAAATTTTCATTTTGTTCGAGATTCCGGTTTTACTTGAGGACTTGTTAACCGGAAGTTTCGTTTAACAAGAGGTTTTGTGTTTAAGTTTAAAGACCGGAAGGGAAGATATGAATGAAAACCGGAGACTTTCAAAATTAGATATTTCATAAATGATAAAAGTGAACATTGAGCGGTTTTGGTCGTACAACAAAATGACCAAAAACCGGAAAGAAAGACAGACAACTTAGTTTTCTTTAAACCAATCCCCTTCCACCATTCTTTCGTACCACTTGTTCACGGTGTTTTCAGGTGTCCGTTCCTCAATCCTTGATATCCATCTGTGCATCATGGATATGGTGATGGTGTTGGACGGTCCGACCGGAACACCGGGTCTAAGGTTGCGGCGCTGAGCCATCAAAAACCGGGTGATTTGAGAGGCGAAACTAGTCCTTCCTCTTGAAGCTGTCATGAGCTGCTTCAGTTTGTTGAAGAGGTAGGTTGCCCAGTTGATCGACGAGTTGCGAATGATGGCTATCATGATGTCGAATGCCTCCCGGTTGTAGTTCTGGTTGGTCATTCGGCCCATGATAGACCTTTGAACCAAGTCATGCAGGACTTGGTAGTGAGGAGCAAGTTTCTCTTTCTTCCCAAAGTCCTTGATCGGAGCGTTGTAAGAAGAGAAGATCTGGAAAAAGTCTTCCTTAGCCGGCAGGAATGGCGTGGGGAAGTCAGAAAAACCTTCGGTTGGAAGGTGAAAGAAGTTGGCAAATTCTTCTTCGGTAAACCGAAGAAATTGGCCGTCGATGATGGTGCGGATGCTGCCATCATCTAGAATGTGACCATTGTTGAAGAACTCACACACCTCCTCCACGAGGATAGTGTCTGAACCTTTGAGAAAACCTTGAAGCCCCGATTCTATGATCGGTTGGAAAATGCATTCATGATATGCACTGTCTTTTACGTCTTCAAAATCGACGATGAGGGTATTTCTGAGTTCAGCCGACATTATGAGGAAGAGTGAGAGAGGTTGAAGAGATTTTTGTGATTTTTCAAGCTCTAGAGAGAAGGAAAGCAGGAAGCGTGTTTTGAGAATGGAGGGTTGAGTCCCCCTTTATAGCTTGGAACGGTTGAGAGCATTTAATGAAGATATTTGAAAAATCTAGCCGTTTATGTCTGGTCATTAATGACTTTGTGATTTTTCAAGAGAATAAAGACATGTCTTGTCGAATCAAGTCAGGCATGCTCATTGAGAATGAAGATTTCTGTTTCCAAGAGTGATTCGTTTTGATTTGATACGTCACATTAAATGTTTGATCATTTATGATTTTAGATTTTAGATTAAAGTGGAAGGAAATATGATTCATTAATTGAGGTGCAAAACCGGTAGTACAACAAAATTACCGGTTTTGGAAAAAGAAATGAAATAAGACAGAAGGAAAGGGCAGGCTAGACGTTAGATGATTCAGCCGCTTGATTTCTTCTAGCCTTCACTGCTTCCCACCGGTCGACCAGCTCTTGTACTCTTTCTTTAGTGAGCACATGTCTTAGATGGAGGGTCACGAAGGGTCCGGAGTGGATGTCCAGACTGGCACAAAAACCGCTCAGCTGAGGAGCATAGCCGGTTTTGTTGGAGAGGAGCATCTTCTTCAGGTTGCTGAAGATGATCCATGACCAGTTAACCGGTGTCCCAACCGTTACAGCGATCATCATCTCAAAAAGCCTTTGGGTGTAATAGTAGCTTTTCTCTCTGCCCAAGATGGACTTTCCCAGAATTTCACAGAGAAGCTGGTACTTATGAGAGAGTTGGCTTTTAGCACCCCAGGGTCTAACCGGGATGTCAGATCCTGAGAACCGACGACACATTTCTTCCATGGTCACCGGGGAGTATGTTAGGTCGGTTACCCCTTTAGTGGGCAAACCGCAGTATACAGCGAAATCCGTCTCGCTGAATAGAAATTTCTGACCGTAAACTTGTGCAACGATTATGTCTCGATGCACTTCCTTTGCGGTCTGGAAGAATTCTTCGACTACTAGGTAGTCGAGAATAAATCTGTTTTCAAGGAAGCTTCTTAGCCCGCTTCTTTCGACGGCTAAGAACATTTCTTTAACTTCGTGATCTTCATATTGATAGATTGAATTAAAATCTGCCAATAGAATCTTCTTTGCTAGAGAGTTGGAGTTCATGTTCTTGAGAGAGAATGTTAATCTCAAGACTGATACTTGTGAATAGTAATCTTGTGAAGATTTGTGAAGGTTTAAGGGTGGTTTATATAGCCAGGGGTTCGACTAGATTAATAGGTTTAAGCATGCTTGATGATGTCATCAGTTATTTAATAGGCTTTAACTTGTTGAAGTAAATAATGTTTATTTCCAAGGTAGAAACTAATTATTACCAAGATATTAATGATGACAAATATCTATTGACAAGATGTGAGTCTCCCTCTCTTGATGATGGACACATGTCGTCATCTTGATCGTGGTAGACTGTTTTCATTTATTACAGGCTTCATTTTTCAAAATATGCATGAAAACTCAGTTAGTTATCCCAGATCAACCGGAGAAGTTCATTCTATCAGACCAGAATGCATTTGTACTAAGCGGTTTTCCATGACCGGTTTTAGTAGGATATTTTGTTCCGATTGTGAAGAAAAGTTGAGTTGTGTCAACATTTGTTCATCTTTGGATTTAGTATGTCCACTTCAACCTGGTTATTTCAACCGTATAGTAAATATACATGTGATTTGAAGTTATGAAATAATCGGGCATAACCGGAGACTTCTCCCGGTTAGCATTCTTGAATTATTAATGGCCTATTTGAATATGGTTTGAGAAGCGAGAGCTTCTTCCTGAACACATATCCCGGTTTCTCATTGTTATGCATGATCATGATATGAGTTGATTAAGATTAGTAAGTCCCAAAATATTTCGAAAGTGAGAGAACTTAGCTTCCTGTAGCGGTTTCGTGAATATATCCGCTACTTGTTGCTCGGTCGAGACATATTCCAGTCGGATGTGTTTCTCCTGAACGTGCTCCCGGATGAAATGATGTCTTATGTCAATGTGCTTTGTTCTTGAGTGCAACACCGGATTGTATGTAATCGCTATAGCACTAGTGTTGTCACAGAAGATTGGAGATTCCTTGGCTTCTATCCCGAAGTCCCTTAGTTGCTGTTGGATCTAGAGAAGTTGTGCATAGCAGCTTCCGGCTGCTATGTACTCTGCCTCTGCGGTTGATGTTGCAACAGATGTTTGTTTCTTACTGCTCCAGGTGACTAGCCGGTCACCTAAGAACTGGCAGGTTCCACTTGTGCTCTTTCTATCAATTTTGCATCCTGCGTAATCGGCATCTGAGTAGCTTATAAGATTAAAGCTCGAGTCTTTTGGGTACCAAAGTCCCACTTCTTGAGTTCCTTTCAGATATTTTAGGATTCTTTTGGCCGCAGTGTAGTGTGATTGCTTTGGATTTGCTTGGAATCTTCCGCATACTCCAACCGCAAACAGAATGTCAGGTCGGCTGGCAGTTAGATATAGCAGTGATCCGATCATTCCTCGATATGCTGTGATGTCAACGGCTTGACCATCATCATCTTTGTCCAGCTTTACGGAAGGACTCATTGGCGTAGCCGCTTCGGCGCATGTATCCATTCCAAATTTCTTCAGCAGTTCGGCTGTATACTTCGGTTGACTTATGAAGGTTCCGGCTTCTATCTGCTTAACTTGAAGTCCTAGAAAGAAACTCAATTCTCCCATCATACTCATTTGAAATCTATCAGTCATCATTTTTGAAAACTTTTCACATAACTTTGGATCGGTTGATCCGAATATGATATCATCGACATAAATCTGAACAAGTAATATTTGTTCCTTCCTCTCAAATTTGAAAAGTGTTTTGTCTACCGAACCTATTGTGAATTTGTGATCAAATAAAAATTGTGTCAATGTATCATACCAAGCTCTTGGAGCCTGTTTCAAACCGTAAAGGGCTTTGTTCAGCCGGTAAACATGATTTTCGTGTTCTGGATTTTTGAAACATGGAGGTTGATTAACATATACCTCTTCATTTACTTTACCGTTTAGAAAAGCACTCTTAACATCCATTTGAAAAACTTTGAAATTTTTAAAAGCTGCATATGCTAAAAATATTCTAATGGCCTCAAGTCTAGCTACAGGGGCAAATGATTCTTCAAAATCAACGCCTTCTTCCTGTTTATAGCCTTGAGCCACTAACCGGGCTTTGTTCCTCGTAACTAAACCGTCTTCATTGAGTTTATTTCTGAATACCCATCGTGTTCCTATAACCGGTTTATTTTTCGGTCTAGGGACTAGGTACCAGACTTTATTTCTCTCAAAGTCGTTTAATTCCTCTTGCATTGCTAGGAACCAATCGGGATCTGACAATGCTTTATCCACCTTTTTCGGCTCAATTTGTGATATGAAAGCTGAGTTTTCATAGTGATCCAAATTCTGTTGCCAAGTTCGGACGGGTGAGGATATGTTACCTATTACTAGTTCAATAGGATGATTTTTGTTCCTTCTAAGGTTAATCCGAGATGTGTCTATCAAGCTTTCTGTTGGCTGATCAAGGTTAAACTGATCGGTAGGTTGAACAAAGTCAGACCGACCGATTTCTTCAGTAGAAACTGAAGAGTCAACTTTCTGCGGTAAAGCAGCTTGATCAGGCTGAGGTTCAGCATCAACCGCTTGGTCCTTGACAAATCGTCTAAAAACCGGAACCTCGTCTTCATCATCAGAATAGATATTAAAATTTTCCATTCTGTTGTGAAGATCGAAGGGTAATGTAGTGTTTCGTTCAACCGATTCATCGAAAACAACGTGTGCGGTTTCTTCAACTGTTAAAGTCCTAGTATTGTATATTCTATAGGCTTTACTCACAGCTGAATATCCCAACCTTATTCCCTCATCGGATTTAGCATCAAAAACGGTCAAGTAATTCTTGCCGTTATTGTGAACAAAACATTTGCTACCAAAAATTCGAAAGTACCGTACGCTTGGAATTTGATCAAAGTAAATTTCAAAAGGAGTTTTAGAAAATCGTTTAGTTACTAAAGATCGGTTTTGTGTAAAGCATGCGGTATTGATAGCTTCAGCCCAAAACTTTTGAGCAATACCCGAATCAGCTATCATTGACCTTGCGGCTTCCTTGAGAGTTCAGTTTCTTCTCTCAGCCAGGCCGTTTTGTTGAGGAGTTCTGGCACTAGACAACTCATGTCTAGTACCGGAGTCATCAAGAAAAGTAGTTAAATTACTGTTTATAAATTCAGTTCCTCTATCACTTTTGATTTTGTTCACTCGAATAGATTTTTCATTTTGTATTCTCAAAATCAGTTTAATCAGGTTTGGAGTAGCTTGACTTTTTGAAGCTAGAAAAGTAACCCAAGTAAATTTAGAGTAATCATCAATAACTACCATGGTATAATGCATGCCTCCTAAACTAGTTACTTTAACCGGACAAAACAGATCCATATGCAAGAGTTCTAAGCATCGTTCAGATTGATAGTTTCCTTTACTTTTGAAAGATGATTTTACTTGTTTACCCATTTGACATGCAACACATACTTTATCTTTTGGAAAACCGTGAACTAGTTCTTTAGAACAAATGAAGTTAATTGTTTTGAAATTCAAGTGATTTAACCGTTTATGCCAAAGCCAGTTTGGATCATTTCCGGCTATCATACACACAGGTTTTTCAAAATCAGTTTTCCAGTTAACTTTGTAAATATTTCCCATCCGGTTACCGGTTAAAAGAATGTCATTATCCTGATTTTTAACTAAACATGAGTTTTTATGAAATTCAACTTTGTAACCCACATCACATATTTGACTTATACTTAACAAGTTAAAACGCAGTTCTTCTACCAATAATACATTGCTTATGGATAGATTACCATGGACAATCTTACCCTTGCCCACGGTTTTACCTTTCGAGTTGTCCCCGAATGTGATGATTGCTCCGGTTTCGTATTTGATGTCGGTTAGTAGCTCTTTGTTTCCGGTCATATGCCTTGAACATCCGCTGTCCAGGTACCATTCTGAATTCTTTAGCCGGTTGCTCCTCCTAACCTGCAACAAACAATTATTTACACCTTTTTGGTACCCACATTTAGTTGGGTCCATGGTTGATTAGTCCCTTTGGGATCCAGACTTGAATAAGTCAGATCACTTTCCCGGTATCTGTTTTTATAATATTTGGCTTAACTTCTTGGCTGCTGCTCAAGAATGCCTTATGTTGTGATGATTTTCTTTGAGGTCGAGTTTTATTTGGTTTATTCGGTTTCCGGTTGACTTTCCTTCTCTCAGGATGAAGCCATTTTTCTGATTCAGTAGGGCTTACATACTTAAGTGTTTCTTCCGGTTTTAAGTCATTTTCGGTTTTTGAACTCTTGACAAATTTTATAAATGGAAGGTTATTTTTCGTGAGTTTCATCCCATTAGGTTGTTTTGATTCGTTTTGTTTATTTGGTTCGTAACCGATACCATACCTACACTTAGGGTGTCTTTTATAGTTACACATTTGTTTTACAGCTTGACGTGATCTCTCCCACACAGCCGTGACGTACATTGCTCGTTCATCGGTTTCGGTTACCGGTTGAACTGTCTTCTCATTATCGGAGAATAGTTCATCCGGTTCATACATTTTGATTTCACATGTTTTAACAGATACATTATTTGATTGTTCGGTTTTAGATTCGAGCGGAGTCGGTATGTACGCAGATATGTTTCTGAACTTAGCAACCATTTCGTTGAGTGCAGAAATCAAATCTTCTTTGGTAAACTCGTCAGAAGAGAAATCAAATACCTCTTCGTCGTTTGCCATGAAGCAGGTTACTCTCTCTTCACCGTCTTCATTATCGGAGTATGCCCACTCGCTTCCGCCGTCGGATGCAATGAGCGCCTTCTGAATCTCCTTTCCTTCGTCTGCATGCTGATCATCGTTTCTCCGGTAGTCGTTTCGTTGGTTGTCGTTTCTCCGGTAGTTGTTTCCCTGGTAGTTGTTTCCCTGGTACCGGCTGCCTTGATAGTTGTTCCCCTGATAGTTGTTTCCTTCCGGTTTTCTATCGTCTCTCCTTGGCTTTCTACATTCTGACCTGAAATGTCCAAAACCGTCACAGTTATAGCATCTTTTATTTGATTTATCTACATAGTTATAATTAAAATCATTGTTAGATGGTGGCTGGCTCTTCTTCATGAATCTCCCGAATTTCTGAGCTAGCATCGCCATCACATCTTCAGTGATCTGATCGGTGTTTTTGACTGGAGCCGGAACAGTTGATACTTGAGCCGCCGGTTCCGCCGAGGTAACCAAGGCTCTGGTTGCGGTTGATGTGGACGCTTCATCTTCGATCCGAGATTTGATCTCAAACTCGTAGGCTTTTAGATCCTCGAACACATCATGCAACTTCATCTGCCCGAGGGTGCTTGATTCCCTCATCACCATGGTCTTGATATCCCAAGTGCTTGGCAGAGATCTTAAGGCTTTGATGATTACTTCTCGGTTGTCATACTTCTTTCCGAGTGTTTGAAGCTCGTTGACTACACTGGTGAACCGGTTGCTGAATTCCTTCATGTTTTCCCCCGGTTTCATCCTGATGTTTTCATATTTCTGTGTAGCCACCAAGATTTTGTTCTCCTTTGTTCTTTCGTTTCCCTCATGGATCTGAATGATCGTTTCCCAGGCTTCCTTTGCATTTTCACACTCTGATATTTTATTCAAGGTGTTATCGTCTATAGCCTTGTAGATGTGCCTCATGCAATGGTTGTCCAGGTTACTCCGTCTTCGATCTTCATTTGTCCATTGGTCTGCCTCCTTGTTGATCTTGATCGGTCCTTCTTTCAAGACTCGGCTCATCTCATCATCTAACGTAATCAGATGTAGGTACATCTGTTTCTTCCAACTGCTAAACGCTTCGCTGTTTAGCATTGGAGGCTTGTCGCTGTGGGTCATGCTTCTCATCTTCTTCGGTTGCTTGAGTGCTAAGAACCTCGCTCTGATACCACTTGTTAGGATCGGGGACGCCCTTGGAGGACCGGGTTGCTTCCGGTTTTAAGAAGGGTGGCCGCTTACAACACAACACAACACTTTGGTGATAGTCCGGTTAGAGACTATAAGCGTTCTCAACACTACACAAACTGTTACAGACTCTTGAACCGGGTTCAAGGGCGGAAATGTCTGTTTCAGGTTGAAGCAACGTATGCGACTTTAGATGATGTTTTAGAAGGAGTCGGTTTTATGGATATGAGTGGACCGGTTTACGGAGTACGATTGGTTTGAGGTTAGGTTAAGTAAGTAAGTAATGAAAGCAAAAGAAAGAACACGAGACAAGGATTTTTATGGATGTTCGGAGCAAACCCTCCTACGTCACCCCTTCTTCTCAGGTTATGAGAAGGATTTCCACTAACTTTTATAGTTACAACAACACTGCCGGTCGAGCCCAACTTCGCTACTCGCCGGTTACACCAACTCACTCTTTGATGTAATACAATAACTCAACGCAATACAATACAGAAAGCTTCCGGTTTTAGACACACCGGTTTAGAATATAAGAGTTTATCTCTCTAACTTATTGCTTTTATGATTCGTTTTCCGTCTGTATTCGTTAACTCAACTATTGTCTTGAATGAAGATGTTTATTCTCCCTTTTATAGTTGAGAAGAGCCAACGGTCACTTTCTTTTCTCTCCTCTGGATTGGTTGATCATTATCACGCCGGTGTAGAGAGGTTGCTTGCACGCTTCACCTTCCTCAACACTTGGCAGTCATGCAGGCAGCTCTGAGTGTAAGATGACATAATCGGTTTTCAGATTTGGACACGTGTTGGACATGCACCTCAGGTTGTCAACTTCAGATCAATAAAGCATCATTGCTTTCCTCGCATGCTTCCGATCGGATCTGATCTTCTTTTATTTTTTCAAGACACGTCTATTTCGTCATGTTACGTCACTCTTGAAGTTTGAATTTTCCGGTTTTGTCTCTTGTGCAGTATGATCCGGCTGGTATGTGAACTTTTGTCTTTGCTGACCGGTCGCTTGAGAGAGTGAAAATCGGTTCCTCTGATCTTTGACTTGATCACTTGGAGCAGGTTTCTTTGAAGTATTTAAGCAACCGGTTTGTGAGGCTCCAGCCGGTTCATACGGTTTTGATCTGTATCTGCACATGAAAGTTAACAACTGTTTAGTTTGTCTAGCCGGTTCCAAAAATTAACTTTACTTAATTTTTCTATCAATTTCTCCCTTTTTGATTATTTAGAATAAATATTCAAAACTTGTAATGTGTGGCCGGTTTGAAAATTAACTTTACTTAATTTTTCTATCAGATTTCTTTCTCTCTCTTGCTTGTTTCAGAACTGTTGAATGTCAATTTGATGCTTGGCAAAATTTCTTCCTTGGCTTCTATTTTTATGAAAAATATGACAACGGTAATGATCAAGAGGCTTGCACGCCTTCCCTCTTGGACAGATCAATTTGGACACATGGCAGACATGCGCTTAGCCGGTTTGCATTTTGGACACATGACAGACATGCACTTAGCCGGTTTACATTTTAGACACATGACAGACATGCACTTAGCCGGTTTGCATTTTGGACACATGGCAGACATGCACTTAGCCGGCCGCCTGTTTCAGAGATTTGCTAGAGATCTTGGATCAGCCTGCCTGACAGCTACCTGCTACTTTGAGGTTGCTTCTGGATTTAGACAGCATGCCTGACAGCTACCTGTTGTCTGCAGTTTATTTAATAACCGCAGCATTTATTACCGGAGCGGCTGCATTTAATCAACCGGAGCATTTAATAAACCGGAACTCATTTATGACCGGACATGCTACATTAAGTGCCGGTTGACCGAACTCCGAGCCGGTTGACTGAACTTTACTGACCGAACCGGTTGACCAAACTCTGAGCCGGTTTGACCGATCTCCGGTTGACCGAACCGGTTTGACCAGAGCCTTTTACTTCAAACCGAACGATATATATATATATATTTCCAACTGAATGCTCAGTTTCCCTGAAATAGCACATTTGATCCCTGGTCACCTATGTGACAGACGGAAGTGTTTATCACTATGCTACAACAACTTCTTGTTATATTTAAACTAATTAATATACTTGATATAACTTAGCGGTTTAACATATATATTTGAACTTAGTTTTATCTATTCATTAAACTTTTCATAAGTTATAACAATTATTTTCTAACAATTTCTCCCTTTTTGATTATTTAGAATAAATATTCAAAAATCGTAATGTGTGGCCGGTTTGAAAATTAACTTACTTAATTTTTCTTATCAATTTCTCCCTTTTTGATTATTTAGAATAAATATTCAAAACTTGTAATGTGTGACCAGTTTTTTAAAATTAATCTACTTAATTTTTCTAACAATTTCTCCCTTTTTGATTATTTAAAGTAAATATTCAAAACTTGTAATGTGTGGACGGTTTTTTTTTTTTTTTTTAAAAAAGCTTATATTTGTTTGGCCGGTTTTAAAGAGCTTACATTTGTTTGGCCGGTTTTTGAAAAAATAGTTTGGGTTAAGGAGAACTTTATTTTTCTAACAATTTTTCTTCAAATTTTGTAATCTAACAATCCTAAAATATTTCTAAGGGAAGAAAACTTAGACTCGAGAAGTGGCTTTGTGAGGATGTTAGCCACTTCATTCTTGTACCCTTCATGTGATGTGTTCGTCAGCAGCCGGTTGTATGGATGCAATGTTGTCTCTTCCAAGCTTCTGTCTTGATTTACCTGCATTCATAGACAATAGAGAATCTGGTCCCCATTTTTCTTTGGGTCCGTGGCTTATTAGTCCCTTGGGAATCCAGACTTTAATAAGTCGGATAACTTTCCCGGTTGTGGTTCTAATTATTTTTCCGGTGCTTGGCTTGACATCTTTCTGTTGTCCTAAGAGTGCCTTATTTTGTGGTGACTTTTGATTAATTCTATGTGGTCGTTGATCGGTTTGTTTACCTGCTGGCCGGTTGGCTTTCCTTCTCTCAGGATAAAGCCATTTTTCCGAGTCAGTTGGACTTACATATTTTATTTCTCTTTCCGGTTTTAGACCACGTTCTTCCTCATTTTCGGTTGATGAACTCTTGACAAATCTTATGAAAGGAAGATTGTCTTTTGTGAGTTTCATCCCGTTGGAATGCTTGTGAGTGGCGGATTTGTTATAACCAATACCAAATTTACATTTGGGATGTCTTTGGTAATTACACATCTGGCTTACCGCTTCACTAGATCTCTTCCAAGAAGCCGTGACATATTTGATTCTCTCATTTTCTTCGGTTAACGATTGGACTGTCTCCTTGAGCTTCTCATTCTCTAAGGACAGTCCAACCGGTTCGTAAGTCTCGGTTCCGCTTGGCTCACCAGCAGTACCACTTGACTCTCCGGTTTCATATTTTGTCCGGGTCGGTATTAAAACAGACAATTTTTTGAACTCATCGACTATGTCGTTGAATGCAATAACTAAGTCTTCTTTAGTAAATTCTTCAGAAGAGAAATCAAATACCTCAGATTCTTTCTCATCCGCGAAGCATGTATCAGCTTTATCATCACCGTCGCTGGATGATGAGTCGTCCGAATCGCTATCGGCCCATTTGCTATTGATTTCAGTAGCTATCAGAGCCTTATGCTCTTTCCGGTTCTCCTTTATTTGGTCGCTTCCCTCACACAGTTGGATCAACTTCTTCCATATTTCTTTAGCAGAGGAGCACAGCTTGATCTTACTAAACATGTTTCTGTCCAACGACTTGAACAAAATGTTTTTGGAAACATTATCTAGGTTATTCATCTTCTTATCTTCCGTCTTCCATTTGTATCTTGGCTTATCAATCTTTATCGGACCATCGGTAATAACATACCACATGTCGTTGTCTTGTGAGGCCAAATGCACTTCCATACGTATCTTCCAATCAACATATTCTTCGATGCAGAACATGGGGGACTCGTTGATGAAAGACATGATGGTATTCGGTTGCTTGAGTGTTAAGACCATCGCACTGATACCACTTGTTAGGATCGGGGACGCCCTTGGAGGACCGGGGTGTTTCCGGTTTTAGGAAGGGTGGCCTCTTACAACACAACAACACACACTGATTGGTGATAGTCCGGTTAGAGACTAAAAACCGCTCTCAACACTACACAGATTGTCACAAACTCTTGAACCGAGTTCAAGTGCGGAAATGTCCGTTTCAATCTGAAGCAACGGATACGATTCAGTTTGGAGAGTATTTAGGAGGAGTCGGTTAGAGAGGATGGATAGACCGATTTGGTTAAGATTATGTTCCGGTTTCGTTTGAAGTGAGTGATAGTTCGGTTTTTAGAGTGAGTAAGCCGGAAATAAAAGAAATGACACGAGACAAGATTTTTTATAGATGTTCGGAGCAAACCCTCCTACGTCACCCCTTCTTCTCATATTATGAGAAGGATCTCCACTAACTTGAATGTTACAACACTCACACAATGCCGAACGAGCCTTAATCGCCACTCGTCGGTTACACCACTCACTATGATGTAATACAATAACTCAATATAACAACAATGCTTTCAATAAATGAAACAACTATTTAGATTTCTTTCTCTCTCTTGCTTGTTTCAGAACTGTTGAATGTCAATTTGATGCTTGGCAAAATTTCTTCCTTGGCTTCTATTTATATGAAAAATATGAAAACGATCATATTTTCTCTCTCCAGGAGATTGGCCGCTGGAAACCGGTAATGATCAAGAGGCTTGCACGCCTTCCCTCTTGGACAAATCAATTTGGACACATGGCAGACATGCGCTTAGCCGGCCGCCTTTTTCAAAGATTTGCTAGAGATCTTGGATAAGCCTGCCTTACAGCTACCTGCTACTTGGAGGTTGCTTCTGGATTTAGACAAGCATGCCTGACAGCTACCTGTTGCCTGCAATTTATTTAATAACCGGAGCATTTAATAAACCGGAACTCATTTATTACCGGTCATGCTACATTAAGTGCTGGTTGACCGAACTCTGAGCCGGTTTGACCGATCTCCGGTTTGACCAGAGCCTTTTACTTCAAACCGAACGATATATATATATATTTCCAACCGAATGCTCAGTTTCCCTGAAATAGCAAAATTTTAAATATTATTTGCAGCTAGTGAGATTTGATCCCTGGTCACCTATGTGACAGACAGAGGTGTTTACCACTACGCTACAACAACTTCTTGTTATATTTAAACTAATTAATATACTTGATATAACTTAGCGGTTTAACATATATATTTGAACTTAGTTTTATCTATTCATTAAACTTTTCATAAGTTATAACAATTATTTTCTAACAATTTCTCCCTTTTTGATTATTTAGAATAAATATTCAAAAATTGTAATGTGTGGCCGGTTTGAAAATTAACTTACTTAATTTTTCTTATCACTTGTCGTTCATTGTCATTTCTGTTCATGCAACCTTGCATTTCTACCAGCTGATTTTTCACTAAACTGAATTCATCCAAGGTTTCCTTGTGGCGTTCGTCTTTGAAGTGCCTCTCAATATTAAGTAGTTCACTTTGGTGATTGAAGCTTTCCTGTTGAAATTTTGAAAACTTTACATTTGAGTCATGGGTCTCATAAGTATTCATCTTTAGGGTCTTATCCAGCTCAGTTAGGATCTTGAAGATGTTGCTGAAATTTGCCCTTTCCTCTTCCCTGGAGATCATTGACTGACACATAGTTTGTTGCATTGAGGAGATCATAGACCTCATATATCTTAACATTTTATTTCCTCCAGCAGATGGACCTTCGTGAGAGGAAACTTCTTCAGACTCTGCAGCCATACTTTGAATAGGCTCAAAGTTTGTATGAACCTGCAAGGATTGCTCAGGCTGATTTACTTCAGCATCCTTAGCTGCTTTCTCTTGTGCCTCTTCTTCGTCAATTTCTCTTTGTGCCCTTTCAAATCTTTCGAGCAAACTTCCAGAATAGTGACGGGGAGTGGTTATGTTTTCGTGAACACTTCCCACAACACCATCAGGAAATAGGTAAGACTTAACAACCTTTGGTTGCTCATCCTGTTCCTCCTCAGACGAGGAACTTTCTTCTTCATCATTCTTCTCTTTAGAGGGTTCCCCCTCAGTTCTTGCAGTCTCTAGCTGATTTACCTCGACCAATTTCTCTTGAGCACCCTCTGTTCTCGCAACAGGGGTTATAAATACATATTCTTCAATAGGAGCTTTCAAAGCCTCTTCAACTACATCTTCCAAGATTGCTTCTTCAACATTTGTCTCAAGAGCTTGTTCAGGCTCTTGAACATTCACCATTTCTTCATCTTTATTAGGAAGCTCTTGAACAGGATGATCTTGAATGCGTCTCTCTTCGGCAGAAAGATTCCCGAATTTGATTAGGAGAGCAGCATCTGATTCATCAGCGTTTGGAATGTCCATGTCCTCTTCTTCGTTGAGCGGTTCTACGCCAAAGCAATCGGCGCCATGAATGTATCTGGAAGCAACAGAAACATAGCTTTCCATGATATCATTCAACTTCTTCAGCACTTTGGCTTCAACATCAGCTCCTCTTGCATCAGGGTTGAAGTTTGCTTTCCTGGCTTCATAGATTGGAAACAGGGTTTTTCCAAGAATGCAAGCTTCCACCAGTTCTCTTTTGTTCAACGCTTCACCCACATCTGAAGTTCTTGCCCATTTCAGGACTTTCTTCTCGTTTGCCACCATCTTCTTCCATTCTTTCGTTATGGCAGCATTGGATAGAGAGTCGTTGTACTTAGAGGACAACCTCTCAGTACACCAGGAATCATAGATTCCTAATTTTTCAGATGAAAGAACTTTTACTTGATCCAAAATGAGATCAACGATTCCTCTTGCTTCAGACACCTTCTCAGGAGCTTGAAAAGCAGTAGACTTCCCTTTTCCAACAACCTCTACAGGTTTTGGAGCTGGTCTTGGTTCACCAATAACAATTCATTTTGTCCCTTTCCTAGCCCGCAACAGTTCGAAGGCGGATTGGGGTTTCAGACAAAGCTCAGCAGGAAGCTCTCTACAGACAATTTTTCCGACTACCAAGGAATCCTTGGGAGTAGGAATGATGGGTTCACCAGCAACAAGGATATAAACAACACCTTGTTCTGGTATAGACGACTCTATAGCACCGACGGTTACCTGATCAGATTGAGTAATAGGGTACTCTGCCCTATTAATAGATTCACCATTTTGACCGGTTGACTCAACAGCAGGCCCTTCAGCAGATTCTCTCAAGGGAGAGAAAACAGATTCAGCTTGTTCCACTTTGGGAACAACAAATTTTGGCACAACAACCAAAGAATTTAAAGACGTTACCTTAGCAGATTTAGACGCGCGGGGGCGCCTTTGTCTTCTTCTCCTTTGAGGCACAAGACCTCGAAGGTTTCCTCAAGAAGGTTGAGGGAGTAGATAATGATGTCATCGGGGTTGCAGCAAGTACGCCTGGACCTTGCTTCACCCTTGAATCGACATATTTCGTGTCCTTCTGACTTGGACTTTTCATGCTGGAGAATTGGCCTCTGATTCATTCACAGTTCTAGTTCTCTTTGCCCCTGTTGACATAACAGAAGTAGAGGGATTTGATCGGGTGGAAGGCCTTCCACCAGTCTGGAAACTAGAGGCCCTAGATGCAGACTCTAGGTTGTTCCTCACCCTAATCAGAGTGCTGGCCATCGTAGAAGCAGTAAAAACTCTTGCGGAGTTAATCTGCGCCGGTTCTCCAACAGGAACCCCCAAAAACTTCAACAAGTGGCTCAGTTGAGCCGCATACGTGATACTCTCCTTGTTCGTCTGGCTGATGGAGTAACACAGATTCTGAAACAGGGTATGACCCCAGTTTACTTGGATTCCTTTAAAATGG